>NC_052081.1:48535911-48670911 GCF_015852505.1 Tachyglossus aculeatus
CAGCTCTCGGGCACGATGCTAGAGATGGTGGGGATCACGTGGAAGCCTGGCACGGAGGAGAGAGGAGGCCGGGATTTGGTCGAGTGTGGTCTGCCCGCGTCCTCGCCCCAATCCCCCTTCTCACCCCCGGGCACTGCCACGGCCCGGGGACGTGAGCCCGGAAAGGCGGAGGACCCCGCAACTTGTCCCCTGGCGGGGAGGGGATCAATCAATCAATCAATCGTGTGCAGAGCACTGTACTAAGCGCTTGGGAAGTACAAGTTGGCAACATATAGAGACAGTCCCTACCCAACAGTGGGCTCACAGTCTAAAAGATGATGGCGACTGCCTCCACCCCACGCCCGCGGGGTGCTGGCGGATTGGCACGTCTCCCCTCCGAGGCTCGGGCCCTCCCTTCGCCGGCCACCCGCCCGAGACATTCCGGCTCCGGTCGGGCGGACGCTCGGCCTCGGGTGTGAAATTTTCAACAAGGGCGTCAATCAATCGATCAGTCGTATTTATTGAGCGCTTACTGTGTGCAGAGCACTGGACTAAGTGCTTGGGCAGTCCAAGTTGGCAACATCTAGAGACGGTCCCTACCCAACAGTGGGCTCACAGTCTAGAAGGGGGAGGCGGAGAACAAAACCAAACATATTAACAAAATGAAATAAATAGAATAGATATCTACAAGTAAAATAGAGTAATAAATATGTACAAACATATATACAGGTGCTGTGGGGAAGGGAAGGAGGTAAGATGGGGGGATGGCGAGGGGGACGAGGGGGAGAGGAAGGAGGGGGCTCAGTCTGGGAAGGCCTCCTGGAGGTCGATTTTCAAGGAAATCAAAGTGCCCCTGGACAGCCGGAATAATGATATCCTTTATCGTTCCGTCAAGGAAACGGGACGCTTGGGAAGTCCAAGTTGGCAACATCTAGAGACGGTCCCTACCCAACAGTGGGCTCACAGTCTAGAAGGGGGAGATGGAGAACAAAACCAAACATATTAACAAAATGAAATAAATAGAATAGATATGTACAAGTAAAATAGTAATAAATATGTACAAACATATATACAGGTGCTGTGGGGAAGGGAAGGAGGTAAGACGGGGGGGATGGCGAGGGGGACGAGGGGGAGAGGAAGGAGGGGGCTCAGTCTGGGAAGGCCTCCTGGAGGTCAATTTTCAAGGAAATCAAAGTGCCTCTGGACAGCCAGAATAATGATATCCTTTATCGTCCCGTCAAGAAAACGGGACGCTTGGGAAGTCCAAGTTGGCAGTGACCAGCCCTAGGCAAGTCCCCCGTTGGCAAGATGGGTCCCGAGGCAGCAGATTCCCCTGGGCTTGGCTGGGGCCTGGGCGGCCCCACCTTGACTTTTTACTTGTTTTACTTGTACGTATCTTCTATTTATTTTATTTTGTTAATATGTTTTGTTTTGTTCTCTGTCTCCCTCTTCTAGACTGTGAGCCCACTGTTGGGTAGGGACCATCTCTATATGTTGCCAACTTGGACTTCCCAAGCGCTTAGTACAGTGCTCTGCACACAGTAAGCGCTCAATAAATACAATTGATTGATTGATTGATTGATATTATTATTGAGAAGCAGCGTAGCTCAGTGGAAAGAGCCTGGGCTTTGGAGTCAGAGGACATGGGTTCAAATCCCAGCTCCGCCAACTGCCAGCTGTGTGACTTTGGGCAAGTCACTTCACTTCTCTGTGCCTCATCTGTAAAATGGGGATGAAGACTGTGAGCCCCCAGTGGGACAACCTGATCACCTTGTAACCTCCCCAGCGCTTAGAACAGGGCTTTGCACATAGTAAGCGCTTAATGAATGCCATCATTATCATTATTCTTATTAACCTGCGGGGCTAGTGATACCCATCGCTGGCTGCTTCATCCTCCATGGGGATTCTGGCCACAGCCCCCAAAGAGAGCGGGGGGAACCGGGCTTGCTAACTTTATTCATTCATTCATTCAATCGTATTTACTGAGTGTTTACTGTGTGCAGAGCACTGTACTAAGCGCTTGGGAAGTACAAGTCAGCAACATATAGAGATGGTCCCTACCCAACAATGGGCTCACGGGCTAAAACTGTATTCTCCCAAGGGCTTAGTTCAGTGTTCTGAACATGGTAAGTGCTTAATAAATGCGATCGACCGACTGGATGGACTGGGCAGGGAAAGGCGCTCATCTGGCTGCAGGCTAAGGGGCTCGGTAGTCTGCTAATACCACTACTGATAATAATTGTTTTATCTGTTAAGCGCTTACTACGTGCCTAACACTGTTCTAAGAGCTGGGGTAGATACGAGATGATCTGGTTGGACACAGTCCCTGTCCCCACGTGGGGCTCACGGTCTTGATCCCCATTTTACAGACGAGGTAACTGAGGCCCAGAGAAGCAGCGTGGCTCAGTGGCAAGAGCACGGGCTTTGGAGTCGGAGGTCATGAGTGCCAATCCCGGCTCCAGCAGGTGTCAGCTGTGTGACCTTGGGCAACTTCTCCAGGCCTCAGCGACCTCACCTGTCAAATGGGGATGAAGACTGTGAGCCCCCCGTGGGACAACCTGATCACCTCGTAACCTCCGGAGCGCTTAGAATAGTGCTTGGCACACGGTAAGAGCTTAATAAATGCCATTATTAAGTCACACAGCAGACGTGGCAGGGCCGGGATTAGAACCCACTCCCTTTGACTGCCAGCCACGTGCTCGTTCCACTAGACCACACTGCTTCTCCCAGCTTGGCGCCCGCTTTTCTCCAACCCTCGCCCCCTCCCTCCCCCGGCCGCCCGCTCTTCCACACCGGCATCGCTGCCTGCCTGTGGTTCCCGCCTCCGGATGTGGAATTCTCTTCTCCTTCCGGTCCCCATCTGCTTCCCGTCTCTTGTTCGGTTGCTAGGGGACCAGAGGCGGCTCGGCTCCCTTCCCACGGTCCCCCCCCAATCCGCTCCCTGAGCTGGGGGGCTTCCCACCGGGGGTCGGGGTGGTCTCCTAGGGGAACAGGCCCAGAACCAGCTTGCTGGGTGACCCCAGGCAAGTCACTTCTCTTCTCTGGGCCTCAGTTTCCCGAAAATGGGGACGACAGCTGCTCAGCATCTCTCCTGGGCCGCGGAGGCTCGGTGGGCGCGTCTGATCCGACTGTCCTCAATCAACCCCCTTCTAGACTGTGAGCCCGCTGTTGGGTGGGGACCGCCTCTACCTGTTGCCAACTTGGACTTCCCAAGCGCTTAGTACAGTGCCTGCACACAATAAGTGCTCAATAAATATGACTGAATGAATGAATGAATGCCGCCACCATCGCCGCTGCCGGGATCGATGATTCACCCTAAGGCCCAAGGAGAAAACAGCCGGGTCTGTTAAGGAGAAAGGCTCCTTGCTCCCAGGGAGACTGCGCCAACGCGCCCGGCCGCCCTCCCAGGGGTGGGGAAGGTCGACTGTGCCCGGGATCCTGGCACCTGGCCAGTCCCGGAGACCTGGAGCGTGACCTTGGTCCCGCCCTTCCTGGCGGGGCCATCCGAGATTGGAGCGGGAAGCCCGTTGTTGGGTAGGGACCATCTCTATATGTTGCCAACTTGGACTTCCCAAGCGCTTAGTCCAGTGCTCTGCACACAGTAAGCGCTCAATAAATGCCCTACTGAGAGCTCACCTCCTCCAGGAGGCCTTCCCACACTGAGCCCTCTCCTTCCCCTCCCCACAGCACCTGTATATATGTTTGTACAGATTATTCTATTTATGTATTTATTTTACTTGTACATATTTATTCTATTTATTTTATTTTGTTAATATGTTTTGTTGTCTGTCCCCCCGTTCTAGACTGTGAGCCCGTTGATGGGTAGGGACCGTCTCTATCTGTTGCCAACTTGGACTTCCCAAGCGCTTAGTACAGTGCTCTGCACACAGTAAGTGCTCAATAAATACGGTTGAATGAATGAATGCCCACAATGAGTTCACTCCCCCTCGTCCCCCTCTCTATCCCCCCATCTTACTTCCTTCCCTTCCCCACAGCACCTGTATATATGTATATATGTTTGTACATACTTATTACTCTATTTATTTATTTTACTTGTACATATCTATTCTATTTATTTTATTTTGTTAGTACGTTTGGTTTTGTTCTCCGTCACCCCCCTTTTAGACTGCGAGCCCACTGTTGGGTAGGGACCGTCTCTATATGTTGCCCACTTGGACTTCCCAAGCGCTTAGTACAGTGCTCTGCACACAGTAAGCGCTCAATAAATACGACTGACTGATTGATTGATTGCAGGAGGTGAGCAGGGGCGAGGCGCAGGCCGGTCCCCGGTCAGCTCGACGACCACAGTATCCCTGCCCGGCTCTCCGCGGGCCCGGACCCAGACCGCGGCGGGCTGTGATGTGGTTTGATCCCATCGGGATGGGAAGGGCAGGAATGCGGTGAAACTGGAGAGGGCGGGCTGGGCTCCGGGAGAAAGTTCAGCCAGGCCCGGGCGAGGGAGGGAGGGACACTAAGGGAAAGGGCCACGCGGCGGCCCCCACTTTGCACCTGAGGGCCCCCAGCTCGGTGTCGGTCCAGGGAGACCAAGGGCTGTGGTCACGGGGGTCTTCCCAGGGGCCTGGCCGGGCTACAAACCCCCCGGTAGCCTGGGCCTGGAGCGCCTCAGTGGCCTCCGCAAGGTGCAGGGGGCTCGCACTCGGTGCCCACAATGGCGCCTCCTCCCTCCCAGCCTCGTGACACGACACGCGGCCTTCTCGGGGGGGTTGGGGACCCTCCGGGGAAGGGAGACCAGCCGAGCCGGTTGGACGGGCCATTCCCCCCACCCCGGTGCTGATACACTTCCTTTCCCTCCGGTCCCAGAAAGGGCACCGGCCCGAGGAGGGAGGCTGGGCAGGTTTACAGCCCGCACACACCCTCAAAAGCCACGCAAGGCCACCCTCACACACCCACACCCTCACCCTCACACCCAGTGAGATCCTGTTGGGGCTCCCCGCCCGGGGCGGACTGTGCCAAGGGACACGGACGGCGGAGCGCGGCGGGCCCTCGAGCCCGGCCCCGGCTCCGAGGAGTTGACGAGGGATGCCGGTCACGCTCAGCAAGGGCTGCCCTTTGGAAGGACACTGCAGAGACCGTACGCTGTAGTTTTGGGGGGAGCTTGGTGGCCGCCTCGGAGAGGGCCCGAGGGGCCACGGCCAGGTGCCAAGGCTGGCTCCCCCTCAAATTGCTCCCGCTCCCCTCAGCGGGTCGCTGAGATTCCCCCTTTACTCACCCAGCTTCCCACCCCTCCTTCTTTCCCGGACCGATCAGGGTCTCCCCGCTTTTTCCAAACGGGGTTTCTTTCCAAATGGAGTTTCCTGGCCCCATCAGTGGTCCCACTTGCCTCTCTCGCTGCGCCCACCTAGGTGCCCGATGGGCGAAGGGTGGGGCGGCCCACCGGGACCCCCAGACCCTTCTAGACTGTGAGCCCACTGTTGGGTAGGGACCGTCTCTATATGTTGCCAACGTGGACTTCCCAAGCGCTTAGTACAGTGCTCTGCACAAAGTAAGCGCTCAATTAATACGATTGATTGATTGATTGATTCTCTGGGCCTCCGTTACCTCATCTGTAAAATGGGGACTGAGACTGTGAGCCCCTTGTGGGGCAGGGACTGTCCACCCCGATTAGCACGTATCTAACGTACCTCCACCAACTGTCAGCTGTGTGACTTTGGGCAAGTCCCTTCACTTCTCTGGGCCTCAGTTACCTCATCTGGAAAATGGGGACTGACTGTGAGCCCTCCGCGGGACAACCTGATCACCTTGTAATCTCCCCAGCGCTTAGTACAGTGCTCTGTACAGAGGAAGCGCTCAGAGAAGCAGCGTGGCTCAGTGGAAAGAGCATGGGCTTTGGAGTCAGAGGTCATGGGTTCGAATCCCAGCTCCGCCACACGTTTGCTGTGTGACCTTGGGCAAGTCACTTCACATCTCTGGGCCTCAGTGACCTCATCTGTAAAATGGGGATTAAGACTGTGAGCCCCACGTGGGACAACCTGATCACCTTGTATCCCCTCCAGCGCTTAGAACAGTGCTTTGCACATAGTAAGCGCTTTATAAATGCCATTATTATTATTATTATCTACACCAGGGCAAACTGCTTAACAAATACCATTTTAAAAAATGGGGGCTGGAGTGAGCAACAAGCCCCTCGAGAGTCTAGGACACCCCCCCAAACTTCCCCTTTTAATAATAATAATAATAATGATGGCATTTGTTAAGTGCTTACTATGTGCAAAGCACTGTTCTAAGCACTGGGGAGGATACAAGGTGATCAGGTTGTCCCACTTGGGGCTCACAGTATTAATCCCCATTTTACAGATGAGGTAACTGAGGCCCAGAGAAGTCAAGTGACTTGCCCAAAGTCACACAGCTGACAAGTGGCGGAGCCGGGATTTGAACCCATGACCTCTGACTCCAAAGCCCATGCTCTTTCCACTGAGCCACGCTGCTTCCTGCTTTTAGACTGTGAGCCCACTGTTGGGTAGGGACTGTCTCTATATGTTGCCAACTTGCACTTCCCAAGCGCTTAGTACAGTGCTCTGCACACAGTAAGCACTCAATAAATATGATTGATTGATTCTGCTCTTAGTTCTGCCCGCCCATGGGGCCGAGGGGGCCCCCGGTTCGGCCCCTCCGCCACTCTGTGCCCCGTCATCCAGGAAGTGGATATAAGGGCCGCTTTTGTCAGGCAGCCGCGGCTTCCTGACTGGCACCCCTCCGCTGCCGTACGAGCCCGCAGGTAGCACGGCGGGCAGGGTGCCCGCCACGGCTCCAGGACTCGCCCTGAGCGGATGGCATGTGCGTGAGAAAATACTAATGGTATTTAATAATAATAATAATAATGGCATTTATTAAGCGCTTACTATGTGCAAAGCACTGTTCTAAGCGCTGAATTTGTTTGGCGCTTACTACGTGCCAGGCACTGCAATAAGTGCTGGGATAGATGCAAGGTGATTGGGTTGGACCCAGCCCTGTCCCACGTGGGGCTCGCAGTCTCAATCCCCATTTTACAGATGAGGGAGCTGAGGCCTAGGGTAATGAGGTGACTTGCCCAAGGTCGCCCAGCAGACAAGTGGCGGAGCCGGGATTAGAACCCAGGTCCTTCTGACTCCCAGGCTGGGGCTCTATCCACTAGGCCACCCTGCTTCGATAGGAAGGGCGGGGGATATGGGAGAGTGATGGGGAAAGGAAACGGAGCAAGAGGGGGTTCCCCAAATGCCCTGGGACACCCTAAGCCCTCAGAGTCCTACCATCCAGGCCACAACTTCCAATCAATCATATTTTAAAAAAAATACATAAATGATGTCATTTGTTAAGCGCTTACTATGTGCAAATCAATCAATCAATCAATCGCAAAGCACTGTTCTAAGCGCTGGAGGGGATACAAGGTGATCAGGTTGTCCCACCTGGGGCTCACAGTCTTAATCCCCATTTTACAGATGCGTTCACTGAGGCTCAGAGAACTTAAGTGACTTGCCCAAGGTCACACAGCAAACATGTGGCGGAGCTGGCATTCGAACCCATGACCTCCGACTCCAAAGCCCATGCTCTTTCCACTGAGCCACGCTGCTTCTCTGAGCGCTTTATTGAGCACTTCCTCTGTGCAGAGCACTGTACTAAGCGCTTGGGAAGTCCAAGTTGGCAACATGCATTCATTCAATCGTATTTATTGAGCGCTTACTGTGAGCAGAGCACTGGACTAAGCGCTTGGGAAGTCCAAGTTGGCAACATGTAGAGACGGTCCCTACCCAACAGCGGGCTCACAGTCTAGAAGGGGGAGACAGATGACAAAACAAAACATATTAACAAAATAAATAGAATATGTACAAGTAAAATAGAGTAATAAATATGTATAAACATATATACATATATACAGGTGCTGTGGGGAGGGGAAGGAGGTAAGGCGGGGGGATGGGGAGGTGGAGGAGGGGGCTCAGCCTGGTAACTTGTTTTCCCTCTTACTGAGCCATATTTACTATTCTATTTATTTTATTTTGTTAATATGTTTGGTTTTGTTGTCTGTCTCCCCCTTCTAGCCTGTGAGCCCGCTGTTGGGTAGGGACCGTCTCTAGATGTTGCCGACTTGGACTTCCCAAGCGCTTAGTACAGTGCTCCGCGCACAGTAAGCGCTCGATAAATACGATTGAATGAATCTGCGACGGGGATTGCGCCCGACCTGATGATCTTGTAAAGTGGCTGGCATATAGTACGAACTTAAATTCCACAATTCTCATCAGCTTTTCTTGGGAATTGGGGGAGGGTGGCACTGCTAGACCCTGGGTTTCCAACCCATCTATTCTATTTATTTTATTTTGTTAGTATGTTTGATTTTGTTCTCTGTCTCCTCCTTTTAGACCGTGAGCCCGCTGTTGGGTAGGGACTGTCTCTATATGTTGCCAACTTGTACTTCCCAAGCGCTTAGTACAGTGCTCTGCACACAGTAAGCGCTCAATAAATACGATTGATTGATTGATCTGGGAACAGGAAGGTGGCAGCAGGAGAGCAAACCACTCTAGACTGTAAGCCCATCAAGGGCAGGGAATCTGTTTCTTGTTATATTGTCCTAATAATAATAATGGCATTTGTTAAGCGCCTTCTATGTGCAGAGCACTGTTCTAAGCGCTGGGGGGGTTACAAGGTGATCAAGTTGTCCCATGTGGGGCTCACAGTCTTAATCCCCATTTTACAGATGAGGTAACAGGCTCAGAGAAGTTAAGTGACTTGCCAATATGTTGCCAATTTGTACTTCCCAAGCGCTTAGTACAGTGCTCTGCACATAGTAAGCGCTCAATAAATACGATTGATGATGATGATGATGAAGTGACTTGCCCAAGGTCACACAGCAGACATGTGGGGGAGTTGGGATTCGAACCCATGACCTCTTACTCCAAAGCCCGTGCTCTTTCCACTGAGCCACGCTGCTCTTCCAAGAACTTAAATTCCACAATTCTCATCCGCTTTCCTTGGGAATTGGGGGAGGGTGGCACTGCTGGACCCCGGGTTTCCAACCCAGCTGGGAACAGGAAGGTGAAAGCAGGAGAGCAAACCACTCTAGACTGTAAGCTCATCAAGGGCAGGGAATCTGTTTATTGTTATATTGTCCTCTCCCAAGCGTTTAGTGCCTGCACCCAGGAAGCGCTCAATAAATACAACTGACTGACTGATAAGCCCCTAAGGCTACAGACAAGAGACAGGCCCTCCCTTCCCAGCCCCCAGAAACAGCCATGAGAAGCAGGGTGGCTCAGTGGAAAGAGCCCGGGCTTTGGAGTCGGGGGTCATGGGTTCGAATCCCGGCTCTGCCAATTATCATCATCATCATCATCAATCGTATTTATTGAGCGCTTACTGTGTGCAGAGCACTGGACTAAGCGCTTGGGAAGTCCAAGTTGGCAACATATAGAGACAGTCCCTACCCAACAGTGGGCTCACAGTCTACAAGGGGGAGACGGAGAACAAAACCAAACATACTAACAAAATAAAATAAATAGAATAGATATGTACAAGTAAAATGAATAAATAGAGTAATAAATATGTACAAACATATATACATATATACAGGTATATACATATACAATTGTCAGCTGTGTGACTTTGAGCGAGTCACTTCACTTCTCTATGCTTCAGTTCCCTCGTCTGTAAAATGGGGATTAAGACTGTGAGCCCCACGTGGGACAACCTGATCTCCTTGTAACCTCCCCAGCGCTTAGAACAGTGCTTTGCACATAGTAAGCGCTTAATAAATAGAGAATAATAGAGAATAAATAATAGAGAAGCAGCGTGGCTCAGTGGAAAAGAGCCTGGGCTTTGGAGTCAGAGATCATGGGTTCAAATCCCGGCTCCGCCAATTGTCAGATGTGACTTTGGGTAAGTCACTTAACTTCTCTGTGCCTCAGTTCCCAAATCTGGAAAATGGGGATTAAGACTGTGAGCCCCCCACCAATGGGACAACCTGATCACCTTGTAACCTCCCCAGCGCTTAGAACAGTGCTTTGCACGTAGTAAGTGCTTAATAAATGCCATCATTATTAATAAATGTCATTATTATTATTATTATCATTATTATTATTATTATTCAGAACCCACAGCTCTGGCCGCTGGGAAGTCTAGAGGAGGGGAGGGCCAGAGCTAGGACTGGGGGCGATGGGGGTCAGGGGCAAAATGGAGCCCTTGGGGCCAAGCACTTAGACTGTGAGCCCACTGTTGGGTAGCGACTGTCTCTATATGTTGCCAACTTGTACTTCCCAAGCGCTTAGTCCAGTGCTCTGCACACAGTAAGCGCTCAATAAATACGATTGAATGAATGAATGAAGTACCGTCTCCCCCTTCTAGACTGTGAGCCCGTTGTAGGGTAGGGACCGTCTCTATATGTTGCCGACTTGTACCTCCCGAGTGCTTAGTACAGTGCTCTGCACACAGTAAGTGCTCAATAACCAACTTGTACTTCCCAAGTGCTTAGTGCAGTGCTCTGCACACAGTAAGCGCTCAATAAATATGATATTGATTGATTAAATACAATTGAATGAATGAATAAATACAACTGATTGATTGATTGGCCCCTGACCCTGGGCCCTGCAGAGTCAGGAGGGCTTAGGGGGTTCTGGGAGGGAGGGAAGGAAGGAAGGAAGGAAGGAAGGGAGGAAGGGAGGAAGCGAGGGAGGGAGGAAGGGAGGAAGGGAGGAAGGGAGGAAGGGAGGAAGGGAGGAAGGGAGGAAAGAAGGAAGGAAGGAAGGAAGGAAGGAAGGAAGGAAGGAAGGGAGGAAGGAAGGAAGGAGGGAAGGAGGGAAGGAGGGAGGGAGGGAGGGAGGGAGGGAAGGAGGGAGGGAGGGAGGGAGGGAGGGAAGGAGGGAAGGAGGGAAGGAGGGAGGGAAGGAGGGAGGGAGGGAGGGAAGGAGGGAGGGAGGGAAGGGAGGGAGGGAGGGAAGGGAGGGAGGGAGGACAGATAGTCTTGGAGCCCCAGCAGAGGGCCTGGGGCTGAGTGGATAAGTGGAAAATCCCTGATCCGGGCTAATAATAGCAACGATTCCCGATGGGAGGAGGTTGGGGGTGGGGGAATCTCTAGGTTGTAGATGGGTGGACTGAGCCCCAGACTGAGCCCCCTCCTCCTCCTCCTCCTCCTCTCTATCCCCCCCGCCTTACCTCCTTCCCTTCCCCACAGCACCTGCATATATGTATATATGTTTGTATGTATTTATTACTCTATTTATTTATTTATTTTACTTGTACGTATTTATTCTACTTATTTTATTTTGTTAATATGTTTGGTTTTGCTCTCTGTCTCCCCCTTCTAGACTGTGAGCCCGCTGTTGGGTAGGGACCGTCTCTAGATGTTGCCAATTGGTACTTCCCAAGCGCTTAGAACAGTGCTCTGCACCCAGTAAGCGCTCAATAAATACGACTGAATGAATGAGCGAATGGAACCAGTTGGCCAAGCCCTCAGAGCCTCAGGGGCTGTGATGGCACAACTGGTAGGACCAGGGCCCTTCCGCTCCCCCTAAACCCACCCCCCGTCACCAGCTGGTTGTGAGCACAACCCTCCCTCCACACTAAAGGGGAACCCCTGAAACCAGGCTCCCGGGGGGGGTCTAGGCTGTACAGGACGTGGGGGAAGGACATGAGGCCTTGTTAGTATGTTTGGTTTTGTTCCCTGTCTCCCCCTTTTAGACTGTGAGCCCACTGTTGGGTAGGGACTGTCTATATATGTTGCCAGCTTGTACTTCCCAAGTGCTTAGTACAGTGCTCTGCACACAGTAAGCGCTCAATAAATACCATTGATGATGATGATGAGGCAGCCTGAATGGCTCCAGTCAGTCCCAACCCCACCCACTGTTGGACCAAGGAGGAGGGAAGAAGTGTGACTCCCTCAGGAGCGGCTGGGATCCAGCTGGGGACAACTGCCCTTGTTGGGTCACTGGGGGAGCGTCAGGGATGGGGGGGGGGTCAGGGGACAGCAGGTAATAATAATAATAACGTTGGT
Organism: Tachyglossus aculeatus; assembly: GCF_015852505.1. Taxonomy (NCBI): domain Eukaryota; kingdom Metazoa; phylum Chordata; class Mammalia; order Monotremata; family Tachyglossidae; genus Tachyglossus; species Tachyglossus aculeatus. The sequence continues at coordinate 48,547,862 of NC_052081.1, forward strand.
ATTAAGCGCTTACTATATGCCAAGCACTATGCTAAGCGCTGGGGTAGATACAAGGTGATGAGGTTGTCCCACGTGGGGCTCCCAGTCTTAATCCCCATTTTCCAGACGAGGGAACCGAGGCCCTGAAAAGTGAAGTGACTTGCCCCAAGTCACCCAGCTGACAAGTGGCGGGGCCGGGATTAGAACCCATGACCTCTGACTCCCAAGCTTGGGCTCTTTCCACTGAGCCACGGTGCTTCTCTATTATTTATTCTCTATTATTCTCTATTTATTAAGCGCTTACTATGTGCAAAGCGCTGTTCTAAGCGCTGGGGAGGTTACAAGGAGATCAGGTTGTTCCACGTGGGGCTCACAGTCTTAATCCCCATTTTACAGATGAGGTAACTGAGGCACAGAGAAGCTACATGACTTGCCCCAGGTCAAGCAGCTGACGATGGGTGGAGCCGGGATTTGAACCCATGACCTCTGACTCCCAAGCCCGGGCTCTTTCCATTGAGCCACGCTGCTTCTCCGGTTGGAGGCGACAGGCTGCTAGGAAATGGGCATTCGGGAATCCGCACCTCCCAATGGATCCCGTGGACCACGGGCAGACTTCCCGTCGGGGGTGACGAGAAACCGGACAGTCCCGACGCCCGTCCCCGGGCTGTGAGCCCACTGTTGGGTAGGGACTGTCTCTATATGTTGCCAACTTGTACTTCCCAAGCGCTTAGTACAGTGCTCTGCACACAGTAAGTGCTCAATAAATACGATTGATGATGATGACGATCCCACGGTTGGGCCCCTGCTGTGAACGGGCAGGCCCAACCGGCTACTCCCTCCTGCTTCCCTCCTCCTCCCGGGATTGGGTATTCCTTTCCGTCCATTTATTGAGCGCTTACTGGGTGCAGAGCACTGTACTGAGCGCTTGGGAAATACAAGTTGGCAACATAGAGCGACGGTCCCTATCCTCAGGGCACCTCTGGCAGTGACGGGTCTGGGCATCCGGGAACCACCGCTGCTCGGGAGCGGGAACAGCTGTAGTTTGGGAAAAGGAGGGAGGGGAGAGAGGGAGCAGGGAGGAGGAGGAGGGGGGCTGAGCGGAGAAAATTAGTCACTAGACAGCACTCCAGGGTCAATCGGGGCCACCCCGCACATGCTCACCCTCCAGCTTGAAGCAGTGTGGCCCCGTGGAAAGAGCGAGGGCTTGGCAGCCGGAGGAACTGGGCTCCAGTCGCAGCTCTGCCACTTTTTTGTTGTGCGACCTTGGGCCGGGCGCTTCATCATCATCATCAATCGTATTTATTGAGCGCTTACTATGTGCAGAGCACTGTACTAAGCGCTTGGGAAGTACAAATTGGCAACATAGAGAGACGGTCCCGACCCAACAGTGGGCTCACAGTCTGAAAGGGGGAGACAGAGAACAAAACCAAACAGACTAACAAAATAAAATAAATAGAATAGATATGTACAAGTAGAATAAATAAATAGAGTAATAAATATGTACAAACATATATACAGGTGCTGTGGGGAAGGGAAGGAGGTAAGATGGGGGGGATGGAGAGGGGGACGAGGGGGAGAGGAAGGAAGGGGCTCAGTCTGGGAAGGCCTCCTGGAGGAGGTGAGCTCTCAGCAGGGCCTTAAAGGGAGGAAGAGGGCTTCACTTCCCTGTGCCTCAGTCACCTCATCTGCCAGATGGGGATTAAGACCGCGAGCCCCACGTGGGAGGTGGACCTGTCTCGTGTCCACCTCAGAGCTCGGTACGGCGCCTGGCATCATCATAATAATAATAAATAACAATAATAATGGCATTTGTTAAGCGCTTACTACGTGCAAAGCACTGTTCGAAGCGCTGGGGGGCTACAAGGTGATCAGGTTGTCCCGTGCCGGGCTCACAGTCATCATCCCCATTTACAGAGGAGGTAACTGAGGCTCTGAGAAGTGACTTGCCCAAGGTCACACAGAAGGCATGTGGCGGAGCCGGGATTTGGACCCATGACCTCTGACTCCAAAGCCTGTGCTCTGGCATGTAGTGAGCGCTTAATAAATGCCATTTTAATAACACAAAAAACAACCTTTTTTGAGAAGAGGGGGCGAGGGGCCAGGTTTGGCGAGGAGAGTCCACCCGCGTGGACTGGTCTCTCAGCCCAAATCTTTCCTGTCGGTCAGTCGATCGTATTTATTGAGCGCTTAATGTGTGCAGGGCACCGCTCTAAGCGCCTGGGAGAGTACAATAAAACAGACACATTCCCTGCCTACGATGAGCTTAGAGTCTAGAGGGGAGTATGTTTGGTTTTGTTCTCTGTCTCCCCCCTTTTAGACTGTGAGCCCACTGTTGGGTAGGGACTGTCTCTATATGTTGCCAACTTGTACTCCCCAAGTGCTTAGTACAGTGCTCTGCACACAGTAAGCGCTCAATAAATACGATTGATTGATTGATTGAGACAGATATTAACAGAAATAAGTTACAGATACGGATCTAAGGGCTACGGGGTTGGGAGCGGGGTGAATTGAGGAAGCAAGTCAAGGCTTCCTCCAGTGGCCGAGGCTGGAGTCCCCGAGGCCAACCCCCCTTCCCTGCGAGATGCCCGTGGGCTCCCAGGCCGGGGCGGCCACATCCGGCCCGTCCGAGGCGGCCCCTTGACCGCTACGTGCCAGCGGACTCCATCGGGACGGGGCGCGGCCTACCCTGGTACTCCCAGGGTGGAGCCAGGCACCCCGGGCGCGCGATCAATAAATCAATCAATCATATTTATTGAGCGCTTACTATGTGCAGAGCACTGTACTAAGCGCTTGGGAAGTACAAATTGGCAACATATAGAGACAGTCCCTACCCAACATTGGGCTCACAGTCTAAAAGCGATCAGCATCTGCAGAGGGGACTTGGTGCCCAGTGGGCCTGCCCGGGACGGCCGACCGGGCAAACCTCACGGGAACCGGCCAACTCCCACCCAGGCAGGCCACCCAGGACCCCCGGGGATGGAAGGGAGGGAAGAGGAATGCTGCTTGCTTCCTCTCCATACTTCATGCTGCTGCCCTAATTATCTTTGTCCAGAAACGCTCTGGGCATATTACTCCCCTCCTCAAAAATCTCCAGTGGCTACCAATCAATCTGCTCATCAGACAGAAACTCCTCACCCTGGGCTTCCAGGCTGTCCATCCATCCCCTCGCCCCCTCCTACCTCCCCTCCCTTCTCTCCTTCTCCAGCCCAGCCCGCACCCTCCGCTCCTTCGCCACTGATCTCACCACCGTACCTCGCTCTCGCCCGTCCCGCCATCGACCCCCGGCCCACGTCCTCCCCCGGGCCTGGAATGCCCTCCCTCTGCCCCTCCGCCAAGCTAGCTCTCTTCCTCCCTTCAAGGCCCTACTGAGAGCTCACCTCCTCCAGGAGGCCTTCCCAGACTGAGCCCCTTCCTTCCTCTCCCCCTCGTCCCCCTTTCCATCCCCCCATCTTACCTCCTTCCCTTCCCCACAGCACCTGTATATATGTTTGTACATATTTATTACTCTATTTATTTATTTTACTTGTACATACCTATTCTATTTATTTTATTTTGTTAGTATGTTTGGTTTTGTTCTCTGTCTCCCCCTTTTAGACTGTGAGCCCACTGTTGGGTAGGGACTGTCTCTATATGTTGCCAACTTGGACTTCCCAAGCGCGTAGTACAGTGCTCTGCACACAGTAAGCGCTCAATAAATACGATTGATGATGATGATGATGCTTGCCGCTGTCCCCGGCTCCTCCTGGCAACTTATTCCCCGCCGAGCGGGTTGCCACGCGCCTGGCATCCGGGCCCCAGGTGGGGAACAGATGGGGCCGGGGGGAGGTTGGAGAGAGTCGGCCGTGGGCTCGGTTGGGGAGCGCGGGGACGTGACTCCCCCGACCTGCCGACCGGCACAGCCCGGGAAGGCCGTCCGCTTCCCAGGCTCCGGGGCAGGGAAAGCCCGGGGACAGAGACGGCCGGTAGTTTCGGAGAGAAAATCCCCCCCGTCGGGGTCTGAAATCACCGCCACTTTCTGTCTGCCACTGCACACTGTTGAGACCCTGGCACAAGATGTGGCCGCCCCGGAGAGGGCACGGGCCTGGGATTCAGAGGACCCGTGGTCCAATCCCGGCTCCTTCCCCTTAATGGTAACAACAGTAATAATAACAATGGCATCTATTAAGCATTTACTGCGGGCCAAACACTGCCCTAAACACTGGGGTAGATGGAGGATCAATCAATCAATCAGTCATATTTCTTGAGCGCTCGCTGTGTGCAGTGCAGTGATAATCGGGTGGGACCCAGTTCCTGTCCCATTTAGGACTCCCGAGTCTAAGTAGGAGGGAGAACAGTCATCGAACCCCCATTTCACAGATGAGTAAACTGAGGCAGAGAAGTAACTCGCCCAAGGTCAGAGAGGAGGCAAGTGACGGGGCTGGGATTAGACCCGGGGTTCTCAGGCCCAGGCTCTCTGCACTGGGCCACACTGCTTCTCCCATTCCCTTCACTAGGTCACCGTATGACCTTGGGCCAGTCATTTAACTTCCCTCTGCCTCTGTTTCCTCACCTGTAAAATGAGGATTTGATTCACATTTCCCGAGACTGCGAGCTCTGGGTGTGAGGGGGACTGTGTGCGACCTGATTATTTTATAACTACCCCAGCGCTTAGCACATAGCAACCGCTTAACCGACACCCCATTATTACTGCGGGCATTGGGGAAGCAGCATGGCTTGGTGGAAAGAGCCCGGGCTTTGGAGTCAGAGGTCGTGGGTTCAAATCCCGGATCCGCCTCTTGTCTGCTGTGTGACTTTGGGCAAGTCACTTAACTTCTCTGGGCCTCAGTTCCCTCATCTGTAAAATGGGGATGACGACTGTGAGCCCCACGTGGGACAACCTCATTACCTTGTATCTACCCCAGTGCTTAGAACAGTGCTTGGCACATAGTAAGCGCTTAACAAATACCAACATTATTATTATTATCGCAGGAAGAGACCTGACGACTTGACACCTGTCCACGTGTTTTGTTGTCTGTCTCCCCCCTTCTAGACTGTGAGCCCGTTGTTGGGTAGGGACCGTCTCTCTATGTTGCCAACTTGGACTTCCCAAGCGCTTAGTACAGTGCTCTGCACACAGGAAGCGCTCAATAAATACGACTGAATGAATGAATGATGTCAGAGGCAGGGGTGGCACCAACCAAGTGGCCCTGATCCCTTCTCTGTTCCCGACCGGGCACTCACCTCCCCGCCACCCCCGGCCGGCTGCCCACTCTGTGCCAGTCCCCGGGGGTGCCCAGCCCCCCGAGTCCCAACTCCTCCCGGGGGTAACGGGGAGGCTCTTTGGGGCCATGGGGATTATTCCTGGCTGGCAGCATCATCAATCGTATTTATTGAGTGCTTACTGTGTGCAGAGCACTGTACTAAGCGCTTGGGAAGTACAAGTTGGTAACATATAGAGACAGTCCCTACCCAGCAGTGGGCTCACAGTCTAAAAGGGGGAGACAGAGAACAAAACCAAACATACTAACAAAATAAAATAAATAGAATAGATATGTACAAGTAAAATAAATGTACAAACATATATACATATATACAGGTGCTGTGGGGAAGGGAAGGAGGTGAGATGGGGGGATGGAGAGGGGGACGAGGGAAGCATTCGGAGAGAAAAGGATTTTCAGTGGTGCGCATCAGCACAGATTTTGAAAGGGCTCTAACATATTTTGCTACTTGATGGGAAAAACTTCCGATGAGGTGGGGGCTGACGGTAAGAGTAGCCACAGTTGCTCCACTCTTCAAGCTTTCCCCCCTGGGTTGGGTAGAGCAATGGGCGTCAGGAGAGAAACTGCGAGCCCACTGTTGGGTAGGGACTGTCTCTATATGTTGCCAACTTGTACTTCCCAAGCGCTTAGCACAGCGCTCTGCACAAAGCAGAGACCGGTACTAACGAGACCCCGGCTCCTTCCTCTCCCACATCCCAGCAGGCGAATCCCGATGGCCCTCGAGGGTAAGGGGGTATGTGGCTGCCTTGTCTTCGGCTGGGGGGAGTGCCAACGGAGGGAGCCCACTGGAGCGGGAGGGCATGGGAGGCGTCCCTCCCCTCCAACGGGCACAGCTTGCAGCTGCTCCCCTCACTGGGCAACTTGCCGGGATGGCAGCCCGACCTCATGGAAAGTCAGGAGATCCGGGTAGTAATCCTAGCTCTGCCGCTGGCCCGCTGCAAAATCCCTCAACCTCTCTGAACCCCGGCAGCACCCCCCAACAAGTAAAACGAGGAAACCCCTTGCGGGACGGGGACTGTGTCTTACATTCCATCATTTAATCCCATTTATTGAGCGCTTACTATGTGCGGAGCACTTGGGAAAATACGATACGACAATAAACAGACTGAGCCCCTTCCTTCCTCTCCCCCTCATCCCCCCCCCCATCTTACCTCCTTCCCTTCCCCACAGCACCTGTATATATGTTTGTACATATTTATTACTCTATTTATTTACTTCACTTGTACCTATCTATTCTATTTATTTTATTTTGTTGGTATGTTTGGTTTCGTTCCCTGTCTCCCCCTTTTAGAGAAGCAGCATGGCTCAGTGGAAAGAGCCCGGGCTTTGCAGTCAGAGGTCATGGGTTCCAATCCCAGCTCCGCCACTTGCCAGCTGGGTGACTTTGGGCAAGTCACTTCACTTCTCTGGGCCTCGGTTCCCTCACCTGGAAAATGGGGATGAAGACTGTGAGCCCCCCGTGGGACAACCTGATCACCTTGTATCTCCCCAGTGCTTAGAACAGTGCTTTGCACAGAGTAAGCGCTTAGTAAATGCTATTATTATTATTATTTTAGACTGTGAGCCCACTGTTGGGTAGGGAGTGTCTCCATATGTTGCCAGCTTGTACTTCCCAAGTGCTTAGTACAGTGCTCTGCACACAGTAAGCGCTCAATAAATACGATTGATTGATTAACAGTGACATTGCCTGCCCACACCGAGATCACAGTCTAGAGTGGGAGAGACATCTAGCTTCCCCAGAGCTTAGCACTCACGTTGCCGTGGCTAAAGTCCATTTGACCATCGGATATCCTGGCCATCCTTGGCTTCCCTGCGGCGACCAGGCCGGAGGGGCGAGTGGCCAGAGGAGGCCGGCGAGCGGACCGATCATCATCATCATCATCAATCGTATTGACCGATCCTCAGCGCTGCTGCCCGGGGGAGAGCGGGAAGCATCATCATCATCACCATCAATCGTATTTATTGAGCGCTTACTATGCGCAGAGCACTGTACTAAGCGCTTGGGAAGTACACATTGGCAACATATAGAGACAGTCCCTACCCAACAGTGGGCTCACAGTCCAAGCACAGGGAGGACAGGGAGAGGAGACTGCGGTCATGGGATGACAACCGGCACGCCATGCCGCTGCCAGGAGTCCGCGGGCCCTCACGGACAATAGGGCGGGGCGGCCCCCAAGTACCCTCAGCACACCCATAAACGGCAGCATGGGCCGCTTCCCGGCTCCGAGGGGCAGGGACATGGGCACGGTGGCATCCTGCCAGCTTCAACCTGTGACCCTAGACGATCCCCGGGATCCAGGGAAGGCAGTTTTCCCTAGTGGGAAGAGCCCAGGGCTGGGAAAGAAGGGACCCGGGGTCTCACCCCTGACTGGATAACCAGTTTCCTAGACCGCGAGCCCGCTGTTGGGAAGGGACCGTCTCTATATGTTGCCAACTTGGACTTCCCAAGCGCTTAGTACAGTGCTCTGCACACAGTAAGCGCTCAATAAATACGACTGAATGAACGAACAACCGGGGCAAGCTGCTGGACGTCTGTGGGCCCTGGTTTCTGCCTCCGTGAAACAGGTGCAGGCCTGTCATCATCATCATCAATCGTATTTATTGAGCGCTTACTATGTGCAGAGCACTGTACTAAGCGCTTGGGAAGTACAAATTGGCAACATATAGAGACAGTCCCTACCCAACAGTGGGCTCACAGTCTAAAAGGGGGAGACAGAGAACAAGCCTCTGCCTCCTTCTTAGGGATCATCATCATCATCATCATCAATCGTATTTATTGAGCGCTTACTGTGTGCAGAGCACTGTACTAAGCGCTTGGGAAGTACAAGCGCTTAGGATGAGGAGAGGATGTTGGGGGAAATCACTGCTGTCAAAGACTAGTGGATTTAGCCGGGCTTGGGAGTCAAAAGGACCTGCCTTCTAATCCCAGCTCCGCCACTTGTCTGCTGTGTGACCCTGGGCGAGTCACTTCACTTCTCTGTGCCTCCGTGACCTCATCTGTAAAATGGGGATTAAGACTGTGAGCCCCATGTGGCATACGGATTTGTGTCCAACCGGATAAGCTTGGATCAACTCCAGCGCTTATTACAGTGCCTGGCACAGAGTAAGCTCTCAATACCACGGAAAACAAAAGTGCCCGGTGCAGGGAAAAGAAGATGATGATAATAATAATAATAATGGCATTTATTAAGCGCTTACTATGTGCAAAGCACTGTTCTATGTGCGGGGAAAAGAAGATAATAACAATAATGGCATTTATTAAGCGCTTACTATGCACTGTTCGAAGCACCTGTCTAGAGAAGCAGCATGGCTCAGTGGAAAGAGCCCGGGCTTTGGAGTCAGAGGTCAGGGGTTCAAATCCCGGCTCCGCCAATTGTCAGCTGTGTGGCTTTGGGCAAGTCACTTCACTTCTCTGGGCCTCAGTTCCCTCATCTGTAAAATGGAGATTAAGACTGTGAGCCCCACCTGGGACAACCTGATCACCTTGTAACCCCCCAGCGCTTAGAACGGTGCTTTGCACATAATAAGCGCTTAACAAATACCATCATTATTATTACTATTATTCTTATTATTCTTCTTCTTCTTATTATTATTATTATTATTATTAGGCCCATGACTCCAAGCCCAAGAGGCGGTCCCCGCTGAGGTCAGAGTGACGAAGGAGCCGGGGAGGGCACGGGGGCCGGAGGGGCAAGCCCCCTCCCCAGTAGATTCATTCATTCATTCAATCGTATTTATCGAGCGCTTACTGTGTGCAGAGCACTGTACTAAGCGCTTGGGAAGTACAAGCTGGCAACATCTAGAGACGGTCCCTACCCAACAGTGGGCTCACAGTCTAGAGGCACCTCTTCTGGCTGCCACGTTGGGTCTTCCTCCCTATTCTGAGGAAGGAATATTCAATTAACCTAATTCAATGACATTAGAATTAGATTAATCTAATTCAATTAATTCAGTTAATTAGCTATTCAATTAATCGTATTTATTGAGTACTCTATTTCTCTACGTGTACACATCTATTCTATTTATTTTATTTTGTGAATATGTTTGGTTCTGTCCTCTGTCTCCCCCCTTTTAGACCGTGAGCCCACTGCTGGGTAGGGACGGTCTCTCGATGTTGCCAACTTGGACTTCCCAAGCGCTCAGTCCAGTGCTCTGCACCCAGTAAGCGCTCAATAAATACGATTGATTGATAGGAGGGGGAGATGCTGGGCGGCTTTGAAACGAGACTGGCCACCTGAAATGACGAACGCCCGGGGCTCACGGTGGGCCGCGTCGGAGGCCCGGTGGATGGATGTTTATCCGCAATTGCTCCGGAGCCAGGGAGCGGGCGGGCGGCCAACGAGGGGAGCAGACGGCCTCGCTCAGACACGTCGCCTGAGTCAGACGCTTGCGGAGCGCGGGTGCAGCAGTGCCGATGACTCAGGGAAAGCCCGGCCTCCGCCGGGGCCGGCCCGCACCCCCGACCTGGAGCCACCTCTGCGGGGGCACGCTCTGGCACACGGCACCGGAGCCCTCCGGGAACTCAGGGCGGCCTGCTGGGTACAGCTAATTTGCCAATTTGTACTTCCCAAGCGCTTAGTCCAGTGCTCTGCACATAGGAAGCGCTCAGTAAATACGACTGATTGATTGAGCACAGCCTGGGAGTCAGGAGGGCCTGGCTTCTAATCCCCCCTCCACTACTTTCAATCAATCAATCGTATTTATTGAGCGCTTACGGTGTGCAGAGCACTGGACTAAGCGCTTGGGAAGTACAAGTTGTCAGCATGTAGAGCCGGTCCCTACCCAACAGCGGGCTCACAGTCTAGAAGGGGGAGGCAGGCAACAAAACATATCAACAAAATTAATAGAATAAATATGTACAAGTAAAATAAACAGAGTAATAAATATGGACAAAATTTCATTCATTCACTCATTCGTACTCATTCATTCAATCAATCGTATTTATTGAGCGCTTACCGTGTGCAGAGCACTGGACTAAGCGCTTGGGAAGTACAAGTTGTCAGCATATAGAGCCGGTCCCTACCCAACAGCGGGCTCACAGTCTAGAAGGGGAAGGCAGACAACAAAACATATCAACAAAATTAATAGAATAAATATGTACAAGTAAAATAACAGAGTAATATGTACAAAATTTCATTCATTCACTCATTCGTATTCATTCATTCAATCGATCGTATTTATTGAGCACTTACGGTGTGCAGAGCACTGGACTAAGCGCTTGGGAAGTACAAGTTGTCAGCTTATAGAGCCGGTCCCTACCCAACAGTGGGCTCACAGTCTAGAAGGGGGAGGCAGACTACAAAACAAATCAACAAAATGAATAGAATAAATTAATAAATTAATAAATTAAGAGAAGCAGCATGGCTCAGTGGAAAGAGCACGGACTTCGAAGTCAGAGGTCATGGGTTCGAATCCTGGCTCTGCCACTTGTCAGCTGTGTGACTTTGGGCAAGTCACTTAACTTCTCTGGGCCTCAGTTACCTCATCTGCAAAATGAGGATGAAGACTGTGAGCCCCCTGTGGGACAACCTGATCACCTTGTATACCCCCAGCGCTTAGAACAGTGCCTTGCACATAGTAAGTGCTTAATAAGTGCCATTATTATTATTTATTATAATAAATATGTACAAGTAAAATAGAGTAATAAATATGTACAAAATTTCATTCATTCATTCATTCGTATTCATTCATTCAATCAATCGTATTTATTGAGCACTTACTGTGTGCAGAGCACTGGACTAAGCGCTTGGGAAGTACAAGTTGTCAGCATATAGAGCCGGTCCCTACCCAACAGCGGGCTCACAGTCTAGAAGGGGGAGGCAGACAACAATACAAAACATATGAACAAAAGAAAATCGAGCGCTCACTTCCCGTCCCCCGTTCTGGACGGAGTCCCCACCCTTCCCGGCCCAGTGGGAGCATCCTTCTACCTTCCCGGCTGGGAGAGAGGCCCGGACCATCAATCAATCGCATTTATTAATAATAATGATGGTATTTGTTAAGCGCTTATTGTCTGCTGTGTGGCCTTGGGCAGGCCATTTCATTTCTCCGGGCCTCAGTGACCTCATCTGGAAAATGGGGATTGAGACTGTGAGCCCCACGTGGGACAGGGACTTTGTCCAACCTAATTTGCTTGTATCCCCCCTGCATATATGTTTGTACATATTTACCCCCTGTATATATGTTTGTACATATTTATTACTCTATTTATTTATTTTACTTGTACATATCTGTTCCATTTATTTTATTTTGTTAATATGTTTGGTTTCGTTCTCTGTCTCCCCCTTTTAGACTGTGAGCCCTCTGTTGGGTAGGGGCTGTCTCCATATGTTGCCAATTTGTACTTCCCAAGCGCTTATGACAGTGCTCTGCACACAGTAAGCGCTCAATAAATACAATTGATTGATTGATTGATTGGTTAGCAGAGCGCCTGGCACATAGTAATAGTAGTAGTAATAGGCATTTGTAAAGCGCTTACTATGTGCAAAGCACTGTTCTACGCGCTGGGGAGGATACAGGGTGATCAGGTTGCCCCACGGGGGGCTCACAGTCTTCATCCCCATTTTCCAGATGAGGGAACTGAGGCTCAGAGAAGTTAAGTGACTTGCCCGAGATCACACAGCAGACATGTGGCGGAGCCGGGGTTCGAACCCATGACCTCTGACTCCAAAGCCCGGGCTCTTTCCACTGAGCCACGAAACAGCTTAACAAATACCATAATTATTTATTAAGCGCTCAATAAATACGATTGATGATGATGATGATTACTGTTACTCTAATCCTGGCTCTGCTGCCCATCTGCTGTGTGACCCTGGCCAAGTTCATTCATTCAATCGTATTTACTAAGTGCTTACTGTGTGCAGAGCACTGTACTGAGCGCTTGGGAACTACAAGTTGGCAATACGACTGAATGAATGAATGAATATCTAGAGACGGTCCCTACCCAACAGCGGGCTCACAGTCTAGAAAGTTATGTCGCTTCTCTGGGCCTCGGTTTCCCTCAGCTGGCAAACGGGGATTAAGACTGCGAATCTGATTGGCTGGTATCTACCCTAGGGCTTAGTACAGTGCCTGGCACGTAGTAAGCGCTTATCAAAATACCCTACCTGTTCCCAGCTCCCTGGCTCATTCTCCCCTCCCCAGATGAACCAGGGAGGACCCTCCCCCTAACAATCAATCAATCAATCGTATTTATTGAGCGCTTATTATGTGCAGAGCACTGTACTAAGCGCTTGGGAAGTACAAATTGGCAACACATAGAGACAGTCCCTACCCAACAGTGGGCTCACAGTCTAAAAGGGGGAGACAGAGAACAGAACCAAACATACCAACAAAATAAAATAAATAGGATAGAAATGTACAAGTGAAATAAATAAATAAATAAATAAATAAATAAATAAATAAATAAATAAATAAATAAATAAATAAATAGAGTGATAAATATGTACACAGTGAACACCATTCCCTTGGTTGATCAAACTGCCCCAAAGAGGAAGCCCAGCTCAATTATCAATCCACTGTATTTACTGAGCGCTTACCGTGTTCACAGCCCTGTACTAAGCGCTTGGGAGAGGACAGTAGAACACAGTTGGCAGGCACGATCCTTGCCTACAAAGATCTTACAGTTTAGAGACAGTAATGTAAATTACGGATACAACTGCTGGAGAAGCGGAGTGGCTCAGTGGAGAGAGCCCGGGCTTTGGAGTCAGGGTCATGGGTTCAAATCCCGGCTCTGTCAACTGCCAGTTGTGTGACTCTGGGCAAGTCACTTCACTTCTCTGTGCCTCAGTTCCCTCATCTGTAAAATGAGGATTAAGACTACGAACCCCCTGTGGGACAACCTGATAATAATAGTAATAATGATAGTATTTGTTAAGCGCTTACTATGTGCAAAGCACTTTTCTAAGCGCTGGGGAGGTTACATGGTAATAATAATAATAATAATGATGGCCTGATCACCTTGTAACCACCCCGGTGCTTAGTACAGCACTTTGCTCTGCATATAGTAAGCACTTAATAAATGCCATTATTATTATTATTATTATTTAGGGAAAGGTGGAAAAAAAGGGAGAAAATCCAACTGTGGGTGGCTTTGGCCATCGCCACCATCTAAACCCACTGTATAGCAGCAGTAGAACTGACTGAGTGCTCACTCAGTGGTATTTACTGAGCGCCTATTGTGTGCAGAGCACTGCCCTAGGGTCTTGGGAAAGGACCAGAGGTAGACACCCTGCCCCCTCTAGACTGTAAGCTCACTGTGGGCAGGGAATGGGAAACAGCGTGGCTTAGTGGAAAGAGCCCGGGCTTAGGAGTCAGAGGTCGTGAGTTCTAATCCGGCCTCCGCCACTAGTCAGCTGTGTGACTTTGGGCAAGTCACTTCACTTCTCGGTGCCTCAGTTACCTCATCTGGAAAACAGGGATTGAGACTGTTGAGCCCTAAGTGGGACAACCTGATTACCCTGTATCTGCCCCAGAGCTTAGAACAGTGCTCGGCACAATCAATCAATCAATCAATCATATTTATTGAGCGCTTACTATGTGCAGAGCACTGTACTAAGCGCTTGGGAAGTACAAATTGGCACACAGTAAGCGCTTAACAAACACCAACATTATTATTATTATTATTATTATTATATACTGTACTCTCTCAAGCGCCTAGTATGGTGCTATGCACACATTAAGTGCTCAATTAATACGACTGATTGATTGATTGATTGATTGATTGAAGGAGTTTACAGAGGCACCATCCTAGACTCCAAGACAAGACTCGTTCCCTGCCTATCAAGAACCTGCACTTGAACAAAGTGGATGATCTTACCAGTATATGCTCCTGGAGTGGTCAAAAGAAATAAATAATAATAATAATTTTGGTATTTAAGCACTTACTATGTGCAAAGCAATGTTCTAAGTGCTGGGGAGGATACAAGGTGATCAGGTTGGCCCATGGGGGGCTCACAATCTTAATCCCCATTTTACAGATGAGGTAACAGGCACAGAGAAGTTAAGTGACTTCCCCAAAGTCCCACAGCTGACAAGCGGCGGAGCTGGGATTTGAACCCATGATCTTTGACTCCCAAGCCCGTGCTCTTTCCACTGAGCCACGCTGCTTCTCTAGATAAAGGGAACGAATGGACACAGACCCACGAGCATCGGTAAGTTTGTGAGAGCTGGGGGTGGCTGAAGGGACGGAACGGCTCAGGGCGCCGGGAAATCGATAAGAGAAAGCGGGATTTTAGGAGGGTTTTGGATGCGGGCCTGGGGAATTTGGGAAGGGTGGAGAAGAGGGAAGGAGGGAGGGGACGGGGATGGGAGAGTCCCCGCCGCTGGAGGACCAAGAGCAGGACGGAGGAGGAGGAGGAGGAGGAGGAGGAGAAGGAAGGAAATCATAATAATGATAATGATGGGTAGGGACTGTCTCTACATGTTGCCAATTTGTACTTCCCAAGCGCTTAGTACAGTGCTCTGCACATAGTAAGTGCTCAATAAATACGATTGATGATGATGATGATGACTTTTATTAAGCGCTTATTATGTGCCAAGCACTGTTCTAAGCGCTGGGGAGGTTACAACAGTCAGAGGTAAGAAGTCGGAGGATTTGCATTCTATTTCCACCTCTTCCAGGAGGCCTTCCCAGACTGAGCCTCCTCCTTCCTCTCCCCCTCCCCACAGCCCCTGTATATATGTTTGTACAGATTTATTACTCTATTTTACTTGTACATATTTATTCTATTTTGTTAATATATTATGTATATATAACATACTTTATGTTGCCAACTTGTACTTCCTAAGCGCTTAGTACAGTGCTCCGCACACAGTAAGCGCTCAATAAATACGATGGAATGAATGAATGAATAATATGCTTTGTTTTGTTGTCTGTCTCCCCCTTCTAGACTGTGAACCCGCTGTTGGGTAAGGACCGGCTCTATATGTTGCCAACTTGGACTTCCCAAGCGCTTAGTACAGTGCTCTGCACACAGTAAGCGCTCAATAAATACGATGGAGTGAATGAATGAATAATATGTTTTGTTTTGTTGTCTGTCTCCCCCTTCTAGACTGTGAACCCGCTGTTGGGTAAGGACCGGCTCTATATGTTGCCAACTTGGACTTCCCAAGCGCTTAGTACAGGGCTCTGCACACAGTAAGCGCTCAATAAATACGATGGAGTGAATGAATGAATAATATGTTTTGTTTTGTTGTCTGTCTCCCCCTTCTAGACTGTGAACCCGCTGTTGGGTAAGGACCGGCTCTATATGTTGCCAACTTGGACTTCCCAAGCGCTTAGTACAGGGCTCTGCACACAGTAAGCGCTCAATAAATATGATGGAATGAATGAATGAATAATATGTTTTGTTTTGTTGTCTGTCTCCCCCTTCTAGACTGTGAACCCGCTGCTGGGTGAGGACCGGCTCCATATGTTGTCGACTTGGACTTCCCAAGCGCTTAGTACAGGGCTCTGCACACAGTAAGTGCTCAATAAATACGATGGGATGAATGAATGAATGAATAATATGTTTTGTTTTGTTGTCTGTCCCCCCCTTCTAGACTGTGAACCCGCTGCTGGGTGAGGACCGGCTCTATATGTTGTCAACTTGGACTTCCCAAGTGCTTAGTACAGGGCTCTGCAATCAATCAAATCAATCAATCGCATTTATTGAGCGCTTACTATGTGCAGAGCACTGTACTAAGCGCTTGGGAAGTACAAATTGGCAACACATAGAGACAGTCCCTACCCAACAGTGGGCTCACAGTCTAAAAGTCTTATCACGACTTATCACGACAGTCTTATCACGACACAGTAAGTGCTCAATAAATACGATGGAATGAATGAATGAATATTCATTATTCTATTATATCTATTCTGTTTATTTTATTTTGTTACATACCTATTCTATTTATTTATTTTATTTTGTTATTTTGTTAGTACGTTTGGTTTTGTTCTCCGTCTCCCCCTTTTAGACTGTGAGCCCACTGTTGGGTAGGGACTGTCTCTAGGTGTTGCCAACTTGGACTTCCCAAGCGCTTAGTACAGTGCTCTGCACACAGTAAGCGCTCAATAAATACAATTGATGATGATGATGATGATGAGTGTGAGGTTGGGCTGGAAGATGCCAGGGCTCCGCTGGTGGATAGAAAGGAGGGTTTGGCCCTGGGTGAGAATCTGACCAAACTGCCCTGGGGAGCAGGGCGGGGATGGGATGGGGGGGAGAGAGGCACTCCCTACCCCTCCCTCCGAGACGCAGCTGGCTGCCCACGACCCAACTCATTCCCCCATCCCCTTAACCTGATCACCTTGTAACCTCCCCGGCGCTTAGAACAGTGCTTTACACATAGTAAGCGCTTAATAAATGCCATCGTTATTACTATTATTAATAATAATAATTATGGTATTTGTTAAGCACTTACTATCAATCAATCAATCGTATTTATTGAGCGCTTACTGTGTGCAGAGCACCGTACTAAGCGCTTGGGAAGTCCAAGTTGGCAACATCTAGAGACGGTCCCTACCCAACAGTGGGCTCACAGTCTAAAAGGGGGAGACAGAGAACAAAACCAAACATACTAACAAAATAAAATAAATGGAATAGATATGTACAAGTAAAATAAATAAATACATAGATAGATAGATAGAGTAATAAATATGTACGAACATATATACATATATACAGGTGCTGTGGGGAAGGGAAGGAGGTAAGATGGGGGGATGGAGAGGGGGATGAGGGGGAGAGGAAGGAAGGGGTTCAGTGTGGGAAGGCCTCCTGGAGGAGGTGAGCTCTCAGTAGGGCCCCGAAGGGAGGAAGAGAGCTAGCTTGGCGGATGGACGGAGGGATTGGGGGCATTCCAGGCCTGGGGGTCGATGGCGGGACAGGCGAGAACGAGGTATGTTGAGGCAGGCACAGACAGATAGCCATTACTGACCTCCCCCAACCCATGCCCACCCACCCAGCCTGTCACCCCTGCCACTGCCAATCGATCAATGAATAATAACTAACAATAATTGTCGAATTTAAGAGCTAACTAGGTGCCAAGCACTGTACTAAGAGAAGCAGCGTGGCTCAGTGGAAAGAGCCCGGGCTTTGGAGTCAGAGGTCATGGGTTCGAATCCCGGCTCTGCCACGTGTCTGCTGTGTGACCTTGGGCAAGTCACTTCCCTTCTCTGAGCCTCCGTTACCTCATCTGTAAAATGGGATTAAGACTGTGAGCCCCACGTGGGACAACCTGATCACTCTGTATCCCCCCCGGCGCTTAGAACAGTGCTTTGCACATAGTAAGCGCTTAACAAATGCCAACATTGTTATTATTACTATTACTAAGGGCTGGGATGGATACAAGCAAATCGGGTTGGACGCAGTCCCTGTCCCCCGTGGGGCTCACGGCCTCAATCCTCATTTTATAGATGAGGAAACTGAGGCCCAGAGAGGTGAAGTGACTTGCCCAGGGTGACACAGCAGACGGGTGGTGGAGCTGGGATTATGTTGGGTCTTCCTCCCTATGTTGAGGGTGGAATATTCAATTAATCTAATTCAATTAGATTAGACTTAGATTAATCTAATCTAATTCAATTAATTCAGTTAATTAGATATTCAATTAATCGTATTTATTGAGTACTCTATTTACTTTCCTTGTACATATCTATTCTATTTATTTTATTTTGTGAATATCTTTGGTTTTGTTCTCTGTCTCCCCCTTCTAGACTGTGAGCCCACTGATGGGTAGGGACTGTCTCTACATGTTGCCCACTTGTACTTCCCAAGCGCTTAGTCCAGTGCTCTGCACACAGTAAGCGCTCAATAAATACGATTGATTGATTGATTGATTAGAACCCACAACCTGCTGGCCCATGCTCTACCCACTACACCAGGCTGTTTTTCCATTTTTTGAGCGCTTACTATTTGCACAGCGCTATACTACGCGCTTGGGAGAGTGCAATCCAACAGAATTAGCAGACACGTTCCCTGCCCACAAGGAGCTCACAATCTAGAGGATTGACGAGAACGCCACAACGGGTCGTAAGCCCGACAAACCTAAGTCCCAAGGGGAGGCTTGGTTATTAAAGACGCCCAATTTAGCCACAGCCTGAGTTTGCCAAGGCCCCATCCCCGCTGGCCACAATCCATCCGGATTCGGGGGAAGGGGAATTCAGCCCCCTAGATGGGGAAATGAAACTCCGAAAGGGGAAGTGGCTGGCACGTGGAACTCTTGGAAGTAGCCAGCAGCCTCGACTTTTTTTTTTTTAATGGCATTTATTAAGCGCTTACTATGTGCAAGGCACTGTTCCAAGCACTGGGGAGGTTACAAGGCGATCAGGTTGTCCCACGTGGGACTCACGGTCTTAATCCCCATTTTACAGGTGAGGGAACTGAGGCACAGGGAAGCTAAGTGACTCGCCCAAAGTCACACAACTAAGTGGCGACCGCTCCGGCCCCGGGCCACGCCGTTCCGGGGAATTTCCGTACAGCCGTGGGGAGCCGAGCCGGAATCGGGGTGGGAGGGACGGCCAGGCGGGGAGGAGTGGGACGGCCTCAGTTGAGAGAGCGCGGCCCTGGGAGTCGGAAGGTCACGGGTTCTAATCCTAGCTCTGCCACTTGCCTGCTGTGTGACCTTGTGCAAACCACTTCGCTTCTCTGGGCCTCAGTTCCCTCAGCTGTAAAATGGGGACTGAGACTGTGAGTCCCTTGTGGGACAGGGACTGTGCCTAACCCTATTTACTTGTATCCACCCCAGCGCTTAGTCCAGTGTCTGGCACATAGTAAGTGCTTAATGACTAATTTATTTATTTATTTATTTGGCTTGTACATATCTATTCTATTTATTTTATTTTGTGAATATGTTTGGTTTTGTTCTGTCTCCCCCTTTTAGACTGTGAGCCCACTGTTGGGTAGGGACTGTCTCTATATGCTGCCAATTTGGACTTCCCAAGCGCTTAGTACAGTGCTCTGCACATAGTAAGCGCTCAATAAATACGATTGATGATGATGATAAGGGGTGACCCCGGGCTGGGGCAGCCTCTCAAATCAGTCTATCATATTTATTGAGCGTTTACCATGAGCAGAGCACTGTACTACGAGCTTGGGAGACTACAACACGGCTCTATCTACCACGGTACCTGAGGGGTGACCAGGTGAACCCCGGCCGGCCTCCCACCATGGCTCTACCCCCACACCAGAAATCAGCAGAGATTGGAGCTTCAGGAAGAAGGACTGGGAAAAAGGAGCCAAGTCAACCGGCAATTCCCAGGATCTGAAGTCTGGAGGCCGGATGTAGCGAGCAGCCAGGATGTCCCGCGTGACAGATCAGCTCCAAGGGGGCGGTGAGTCCTTGACCCTCCCTCGGTCAACCGCCGATTAAATGGCTCCTAGTGGGACGGCAGAGGTGGGCTATACTAACCCCACCTCTCTTCCCACTCCACATTCACTTCCCCGCTCTTCCAGGCCCAGGCTCCAGCCTCCTCTCCCCATCCTTTAGGCCCAGGCTCCAGGTTCTACTTCTCCTCTTCCAGGCCCAGGCTTCGGGCTCCTCTCCCCCTCCTCTGGCTTCGGGCCGCTGTTCAGTGTGTCCCCATCTCAGTGTCCCTCTCTGGTTGGGCTTGAACTAAGTGGCAGCAAGAGTCCCAGCCCCCTCAGTCCTCTACGCCCCCAATCTATTCTCGGCCCTGGGGAGCGTACCCATTTGACACCGGGGAGACTGAGGCCTTGAGGTGAACCTGCCCAGTCAAGGTCACGAAGGGAATCCAGGAGGGCAAGGGGCCCCCGGCCTCCGGTCAGCAATCAGCTACGCAGGCTTTGGGAGAGTCGGTGGCCCAGGAGGGTGTTGGGGCTGGAGAGGGGAGGGTGGACCCCCTCAGTCCCGGCCGGAGGACCCAACTCCTCCTTGGGCCTCGGTCCAACCCCAGTCCAAAAGCCCAAGTCCGAGGCATCGGACAGACCCGGCTCACCGGAACGGGGACACCAAGGCGGGTCACCCCAGGACCTTAAGCCTGAGCTGGCCAAACCAGGCCCCGGGAAAAAACTTCCCAGTCTGGCAGGGGGTGAAATGCGGGCTCAGTTGGGGAGCTTCAGGGAACACGCCACCCTGCCAACCTCCGCCAGCTCCCCGGCCCAGGGTCCCCACTCCACCCCTGGCGTCACCAGGAGTCCTCGGGCCACCTCGGCCAGGCCCGCCGCCGCCACCTCCGCCTGGGCTTCCCAGCTCCGCTCTGCCGATGCCCAAGCGGCACCGACATCGGGCACAAAGTGTGCTCTGCCTGCCGGCCAAGAGCAAACCTGGCCCTGCCTCGGGAATGGGGCCAAGATTCCCGCTGCTCAGCGGGGACAGGGATCCAGGGAGAATCCCAACACCTCCTGCATCGCGCTTCCAGCTCCAGAGCCGACATCCCAGGGTGGCAGACACTCAGCCACGGGGCCACGTCTGACCTCATGCGGGGTCACGGTGCCCGCCAAGCAGCAGCCAGAGGTCTCTTTCCTCAGGCTGCCCTCACGGGGCAAGGTAGAGACAGAGAATACCAAGGAAGAGACAGAACTCCACAGCAGAAACCGTCCCACCGGAGTCCAGAGATGCCTCGGCCTCGGCCGGGCTCTCAGGCCTGGACCGGGCAGGGGAGCCTGCCATCCCGGCAGGTGCCAACCACCACCACCACCAGAAAACCGGCTGTGGGCCTTTCTCCCATCACTGGAACTGATGCCTCCCTGTGACATTCAGCAGGGCCTGGTGAAGAAAGGCCGGGACTGGGCGCCCCAGATTCCAATCCCAGCTCTGCAACAGCCTGCTGTGCAACCTTGGCCAAGTCGCTGGCCCTCTCTGGGCTTCCATTCTCTCATCTGGGGAAGCAGCGTGGCTCAGTGGAAAGAACCCGGGCTTTGGAGTCGGAGGTCATGGGTTCAAATCCCGGCTCTGCCAATTGTCAGCTGGGTGACTCTGGGCAAGTCACTTCACTTCTCCGCGCCTCATTTACCTCATCCGTAAAATGGGGATTTAGGCTGTGAGCCCCACGTGGGCCAACCTGATCACCTTGTATCACCTTCCAGTGCTTAGAATAATAATAATAATAATGGCATTTATTAAGTGCTTGCTATAGGCAGAGCACTGTTCTAAGCGCTGGGGAGGTTACAAGGTTATCAGGTTGTCCCACGTGGGGCTCACAGTCTTAATCCCCATTTTCCAGATGAGGTAACTGAGGCCCAGAGAAGTGATGTGACTTGCCCAAAATCACACAGCCGGCAATTGGCGGAGCCGGGATTTGAACCCATGGTCTCCGACTCCAAAGCCCGGGCTCTTTCCACTGAGCCACGCTGCTTCTCCGAACAGTGCTTTGCACATAGTAAGCGCTTAATAAATGCCATCATGATTATTATTATTGTCTGTGAAACGGGAGTAAGATCTCCACTCTCCTTCCTTAAGACCGTGATCCCAAGGGGGTGGGCGGGGACTGCGCCCGCTCGCATCTCCCCGGACACCCAGGAAATCGCCAGGGTCCAAGGTGTGAAGAGGGAAAAGCGAGCCCGGGGGCGTCTAGCACATGGGTCCCCCTCCATCCACGGGGCTGGAGGGGCTCAGACCCCAACCCCGGCCGGCGACTTCACCTACCCAGCTTCATGAGGCAGGCGAGCAGGATCCAGAGGGAGATCTCGAAGGGGATGCGCACGTGTTTGTAGTCGAGGCAGAGGACGGGGAAGGGTTTTCTGGGCCTGCCCTCCTTGCCGCCCGTGTGGTTGTTGACATAGCGGGGCTCCTGGGGGTCCGGCGGGGCGGAGGTGACCTCCCCGGGCACCGACCTGGCCCCGGAGGTGGGGTCGGGCTGAAGGCCGTGGCTCCGCAGGACTGGCAGCAGCAGGCCGGCCAGGGCGGCCACGGCCAACACCGACGGCAAGACGCGCAGCCGGGAGCCGGGCATCTTCCCCCGGGGGGCACCCCGGGGTGGGCACCCTCACCTCGACGGGGCCGGAGGCCGGGGCATAGGGGGCAGCCCGGCCTCGGCAGGGGCGGGGGCCACAGGCGAGGCCCTCGAGGCCCGAAATAGACCCGTGGGAAAACCGCGGCCCGGCGGGGTCCCCCGGGGGGCGAGGGATGGAGAAATATTCCCCGGGCCCCGGGGGAAGCTCGGGGACCCAAAATGGGGGGGAAGGACTGGCAGAGGAGGAGGAGATGCCCGGACCCAAAATAGGGGGGAAGGGAGGGCCCCTCTAGAGATGGGGGGGAAGGTCAGGGGAGAGGGGAAGGACTGGCAGAGGAGGAGGAGATGCCCGGACCCAAAATAGGGGGGAAGGGAGGGCCCCTCTGGAGATGGGGGAGGAGGGTCAGGGGAGAGGGGAAGGACTGGCAGAGGAGGAGGAGATGCCCGGACCCAAAATAGGGGGGGAGGGAGGGCCCCTCTGGAGATGGGGGGGAAGGTCAGGGGAGAGGGGAAGGACTGGCAGAGAAAGAGATGCCCGGACCCAAAATAGGGGTAAAGGGAGGGCCCCTCTGGAGATGGGGGGAAGGTCAGGGGAGAGGGGAAGGACTGGCAGAGGAGGAGGAGATGCCCGGACCCAAAATAGGGGGGAAGGGAGGGCCCCTCTGGAGATGGGGGGGGAAGGTCAGGGGAGAGGTGAAGGACTGGCAGAGGAGAAGGAGATGCCCGGACCCAAAACAGGGGGGGAGAGAGGGCCCCTCTGGAGATGGGGGGGAGGGTCAGGGGAGAGGGGAAGGACTGGCAGAGGAGGAGGAGATGCCCGGACCCAAAATAGGGGGGAAGGGAGGGCCCCTCTGGAGATGGGGGGGAAGGTCAGGGGAGAGGAGAAGGACTGGCAGAGGAGAAGGAGATGCCCGGACCCAAAATAGGGGGGGAGAGAGGGCCCCTCTGGAGATGGGGGGGAGGGTCAGGGGAGAGGGGAAGGACTGGCAGAGGAGGAGGAGATGCCCGGACCCAAAATAAGGGGGAAGGGAGGGCCCCTCTGGAGATGGGGGGGAGGGTCAGGGGAGAGGGGAAGGACTGGCAGAGGGGAAGGAGATGCCCGGACCCAAAATAAGGGGGAAGGGAGGACCCCTCTGGAGATGGGGGGGAGGGTCAGGGGAGAGGGGAAGGACTGGCAGAGGGGAAGGAGATGCCCGGACCCACAAAAAGGGGGAAGGGAGGACCCCTCTGGAGATGGGGGGGAGGGTCAGGGGAGAGGGGAAGGACTGGCAGAGGGGAAGGAGATGCCCGGACCCAAAATAAGGGGGAAGGGAGGACCCCTCTGGAGATGGGGGGGAGGGTCAGGGGAGAGGGGAAGGACTGGCAGAGGAGAAGGAGATGTCCGGGCTGGGGAAAGGCCCCGTGAGGGAGGCTGGAAGGAGAGGGGCTTCGCGGGTGAAGGGAAAGGGGCAGCGGAGGGGAGGCCGAGGTTGGCACCCCGGCTGGCACCCTGGCAGGGGTGGGCAGGGGGGCCGGTCCTGCGGGGGTGGCTCCTCCTGCTCCGGTCCCTGTCCTGGCTCTGGTCCCGGTGTGGGCCTCCGGTCCGTGCCCACGGGGTGCCCGCGAAGTGCCCACAAAGCGCCCACGGTACGCCCACAACACGCTCACGACGCGCCCACCGCCCGGGCTGCAGCGCACTGACCCCGCGCGCCGCCCGGCACCGCCTTTTATACTCACCACAGAGACGCCCGACCCCGACGGCTAGAGCGGCCGCACCCGGCTCGGCCCGCGACCCCTGGCGGCCGGGAAGACCCCTCGCGCTCACCTCCCACTCCTCAGCCACTCAGACCGGAAGTCAGTCTTCGTTCGTTCGTTCGTTCGTTCGTTCGTTCGTTCGTTCGTTCGTTCGTTCGTTCGTTCGTTCGTTCGTTCGTTCGTTCGTTCGTTCGTTCGTTCGTTCGTTCGTTCGTTCGTTCGTTCGTTTTCGACTGTGAGCCCCCTGTTGGGTAGGGACTGTCTCTAGATGTTGCCAACTTGGACTTCCCAAGCGCTTAGTACGGTGCTCTGCACCCAGTAAGCGCTCAATAAATACGATTGATTAATCGATTGATTGATTGATCGTATTTATTGAGCGCTTACTGGGTGCAGAGCACCGTACTAAGCGCTTGGGAAGTCCAAGTTGGCAACATATCATCATCATCAATCGTATTTATTGAGCGCTTACTATGTGCAGAGCACTGTACTAAGCGCTTGGGAAGTACAAATTGGCAACATATAGAGACGGTCCCTACCCAATCAATCAATCAATCGTATTTATTGAGCGCTTACTGTGTGCAGAGCACTGTAATAATAATAATAATAATAATTGGCATTTGTTAAGCACTTACTCTGTGCAAAGCACTGTTCTAAGCGCTGGGGAGGATACAGGCTGATCAGGTTGTCCCACGTGGGGCGCACAGTCTTAATCCCCATTTTCCAGATGAGGTAACTGAGGCCCAGAGAAGTGAAGTGACTTGCCCAAGATCACACAGCAGACATGTGGCGGAGCGGCATTGGAACCCATGACCTCTGACT
Source organism: Tachyglossus aculeatus (assembly GCF_015852505.1). Taxonomy (NCBI): domain Eukaryota; kingdom Metazoa; phylum Chordata; class Mammalia; order Monotremata; family Tachyglossidae; genus Tachyglossus; species Tachyglossus aculeatus. The sequence goes on from NC_052081.1 coordinate 48,572,540, forward strand.
CCAAAGCCCGTGCTCTTTCCACTGAGCCACGCTGCTTCACTGTACTAAGCGCTTGGGAAGTCCAAGTTGGCAACATGTAGAGACGGTCCCTACCCAATCAATCAATCAGTTGTATTTATTGAGCGCTTACTGTGTGCAGAGCACTGTAATAAGAATAATAATAATTGGCATTTGTTCAGCGCTTACTATGTGCAACAGCGCTGTTGTAAGTGCTGCGGAGGATACAGGCTGATCAGGTTGTCCCACATGGGGCGCACAGTCTTAATCCCCATTTTACAGATGAGGTAACTGAGGCCCAGAGAAGTGAAGTGACTTGCCCAAGATCACACAGCAGACATGTGGCGGAGTCGGGATTCGAACCCATGACCTCTGACTCCAAAGCCCGGGCTCTTTCCACTGAGCCACGCTGCTTCACTGTACTAAGTGCTTGGGAAGTCCAAGTTGGCAACATGTAGAGACGGTCCCTACCCAATCAATCAATCAGTCGTATTTATTGAGCACTTACTGTGTGCAGAGCACTGTAATAATAATAATAATTGACATTTGTTAAGCACTTACTCTGTGCAAAGCACTGTTCTAAGCGCTGGGGAGGATACAGGCTGATCAGGTTGTCCCACGTGGGGCGCACAGTCTTAATCCCCATTTTCCAGATGAGGTAACTGAGGCCCAGAGAAGTGAAGTGACTTGCCCAAGATCACACAGCAGACATGTGGCGGAGCGGCATTGGAACCCATGACCTCTGACTCCAAAGCCCGTGCTCTTTCCACTGAGCCACGCTGCTTCACTGTACTAAGCGCTTGGGAAGTCCAAGTTGGCAACATGTAGAGACGGTCCCTACCCAATCAATCAATCAGTTGTATTTATTGAGCGCTTACTGTGTGCAGAGCACTGTAATAAGAATAATAATAATTGGCATTTGTTCAGCGCTTACTATGTGCAAAAGCACTGTTGTAAGCGCTGCGGAGGATACAGGCTGATCAGGTTGTCCCACGTGGGGTGCACAGTCTTAATCCCCATTTTACAGATGAGGTAACTGAGGCCCAGAGAAGTTAAGTGACTTGCCCAAGATCACACAGCAGACATGTGGCGGAGTCGGGATTCGAACCCATGACCTCTGACTCCAAAGCCCGTGCTCTTTCCACTGAGCCACGCTGCTTCGCTGTACTAAGCGCTTGGGAAGTCCAAGTTGGCAACATGTAGAGACGGTCCCTACCCAATCAATCAATCAGTCGTATTTATTGAGCGCTTACTGTGTGCAGAGCACTGTAATAATAATAATAATAATTGGCATTTGTTCAGCGCTTACTATGTGCAAAAGCACTGTTGTAAGCGCTGCGGAGGATACAGGCTGATCAGGTTGTCCCACGTGGGGTGCACAGTCTTAATCCCCATTTTACAGATGAGGTAACTGAGGCCCAGAGAAGTTAAGTGACTTGCCCAAGATCACACAGCAGACATGTGGCGGAGTCGGGATTCGAACCCATGACCTCTGACTCCAAAGCCCGGGCTCTTTCCACTGAGCCACGCTGCTTCACTGTACTAAGCGCTTGGGAAGTCCAAGTTGGCAACATGTAGAGACGGTCCCTACCCAATCAATCAATCAGTCGTATTTATTGAGCGCTTACTGTGTGCAGAGCACTGTAATAATAATAATAATAATTGGCATTTGTTAAGCACTTACTATGTGCAAAGCACTGTTCTAAGCTCTGGGGAGGATACGGGCTGATCAGGTTGTCCCACGTGGGGCTCACAGTCTTGATCCCCATTTTACAGATGAGGTAACTGAGGCCCAGAGAAGTGAAGTGACTTGCCCAAGATCACACAGCAGACATGTGGCGGAGTCGGGATTGGAACCCATGACCTCTGACTCCAAAGCCCGTGCTCTTTCCACTGAGCCACGCTGCTTCACTGTACTAAGCGCTTGGGAAGTCCAAGTTGGCAACATGTAGAGACGGTCCCTACCCAATCAATCAATCGTATTTATTGAGTGCTTACTGTGTGCAGAGCACTGTAATAGTAATAATAATAATTGGCATTTGTTAAGCACTTACTATGTGCAAAGCACTGTTCTAAGCGCTGGGGAGGATACGGGCTGATCAGGTTGTCCCACGTGGGGCGCACAGTCTTGATCCCCATTTTACAGATGAGGTAACTGAGGCCCAGAGAAGTGAAGTGACTTGCCCAAGATCACACAGCAGACATGTGGCGGAGCGGCATTGGAACCCATGACCTCTGACTCCAAAGCCCGTGCTCTTTCCACTGAGCCACGCTGCTTCACTGTACTAAGCGCTTGGGAAGTCCAAGTTGGCAACATATAGAGACGGTCCCTACCCAATCAATCAATCGTATTTATTGAGCGCTTACTGTGTGCAGAGCACTGTAATAATAATAATAATAATAATTGGTATTTGTTAAGCACTTACTATGTGCAAAGCACTGTTCTAAGCGCTGGGGAGGATACGGGCTGATCAGGTTGTCCCACGTGGGGCGCACAGTCTTAATCTCCATTTTACAGATGAGGTAACTGAGGCCCAGAGAAGTTAAGTGACTTGCCCAAGATCACACAGCAGACATGTGGCGGAGTCGGGATTCGAACCCATGACCTCTGACTCCAAAGCCCGTGCTCTTTCCACTGAGCCATGCTGCTTCACTGTACTAAGCGCTTGGGAAGTCCAAGTTGGCAACATCTAGAGACGGTCCCTACCCAACAGTGGGCTCACAGTCTAGAAGGGGGAAAAATAATGATGGCATTTATTAAGCACTTTACTATGTGCAAAGCACTGTTCTAAGCGCTGGGGAGGTTACAGGTTGATCAGGTTGTCCCACGGGGGGCTCACAGTCTTCATCCCCATTTTACAGATTCATTCATTCACTCATTCAATCGTATTTATTGAGCGCTTACTTTGTGCAGAGCACTGTACTAAGCGCCTGGGAAGTCCAAGTTGGCAACATCTAGAGACGGTCCCTACCCAACAGTGGGCTCACAGTCTAGAAGGGGGGAAAATAATGATGGCATGTATTAAGCACTTTACTGTGTGCCAAGCACCGTTCTAAGCGCTGGGGAGGTTACAAGTTGATCAGGTTGTCCACGGGGGCTCACAGTCTTCATCCCCATTTTACAGATTCATTCATTCCATTGTATTTATTGAGCGCTTACTGTGTGCCGAGCACCGTACTAAGCGCTTGGGAAGTCCAAGTTGGCAACATATATTTATGTTATAAATATTTATATTTATGACGTATTTATTACTCTACTTATTTATTTTACTTGTACATATCTATTCTATTTATTTTATTCTGTTAGTATCATCATCATCAATCGTATTTATTGAGCACTTACCATGTGCAGAGCACTGTACTAAGCGCTTGGGAAGTACAAATTGGCAACAACTAGAGCCAGTCCCTACCCAACAGTGGGCTCACAGTCTAAAAGGGGGAGACAGAGAACAAAACCAAACATACTAACAAAATAAAATAAATAGCATAGATATGTACAAGTAAAATAAATAAATAAATAGAGTAATAAATATGTACAAACATATATACATATATACAGGTGCTGTGGGGAAGGGAAGGAGGTAAGATGGGGGGATGGAGAGGGGGATGTTCTCTGTCTCCCCCTTTTAGACTGTGAGCCCACTGTTGGGTAGGGACCGTCTCTAGATGTTGCCAACTTGGACTTCCCAAGCGCTTAGCACAGTGCTCTGCACACAGTAAGCGCTCAATAAATACGATTGATTGATTGATTGTAGCCAGTAGCCAGGGGGCTGGGGCCGCGGTGTGTTGGGGTTCGTTCCCGTCTGTCTTCCCAGCAGGTCCAGGGACAAGATCTCACTTGTTCCCACAAATCTGGGATGCTGGGAAGACCCACCCTGCCCCACCTCTTCCCATTCCCAATCCCCTCTCCTCCTTCCCGGCTCCCAGGGGACCTGGCAGTTTTTCCCAGGCCTTTCAGAGAAGCAGCGTGGCTCAGAGGAAATCAATCAATCGTATTTATTGAGCGCTTACTGTGTGCAGAGCACTGGACTAAGCGCTTGGGAAGTACAAGTTGGCAGGCTTTGGAGTCAGAGGCCAGGGGTTCAAATCCCGGCTCCACCAATTGTCAGCTGTGTGACTTTGGGTAAGTCACTTTTCATTCATTCATTCAGTCAATCGTATTTATTGAGCGCTTACTGTGTGCAGAGCACTGGACTAAGCGCTTGGGAAGTCCAAGTTGGCAACCTATAGAGACGGTCCCTACCCAACAGCGGGCTCGCAGTCTGGAAGGGGGAGACAGACAACAAAACAAAACATATTAACAAAATAAAATAGAGTAAATTTGTACAAATAAAATAAGTAAATGGAGTAATAAATACGTACAAACATATATACATTCATTCAACCACATTTATTGAGCGCTTACTGTGTGCAGAGCACTGGACTAAGCGCTTGGGAAGTCCAAGTTGGCAACCTAGAGAGACGGTCCCTACCCAACAGCGGGCTCACAGTCTAGAGGGGGGGAGACGGAGAACAAAAGCAAACATATTAACAAAATAAAATAGAGTAAATTTGTACAAATAAAATAAGTAAATGGAGTAATAAATACATACAAACATATATGCATTCATTCATTCATTCGTATTTATTGAGCGCTTACTGTGTTTCAGAGCACTGTACTAAGCGCTTGGGAAGTCCAAGTTGGCAACCTATAGAGACGGTCCCTACCCAACAGCGGGCTCGCAGTCTAGAAGGGGGAGACAGACAACAAAACAAAACATATTAACAAAATAAAATAGAGTAAATTTGTACAAATAAAATAAGTAGAGTAATAAATATGTACAAACATATGTACATTCATTCATTCATTCATTCAATCGTATTTATTGAGCGCTTACTGTGCACAGAGCACTGGACTAAGCGCTTGGGAAGTCCAAGTTGGCAACATATAGAGACAGTCCCTACCCAACAGCGGGCTCGCGGTCTAGAAGGGGGAGACAGACAACAAAACAAAACATATTAACAAAATAAAATAAATAGAATAAATACATACAAGTACGGCTCTGCCAATTGTCAGCTGGGTGACTTTGGGCAAGTCACTTCACTTCTCTGGGCCTCAGTTACCTCTCTGTAAAATGGGGATTAAAACTGTGAGCCCCACGTGGGACAAGGACAGTGCCCAACCTGATTGGCTTGTATCCACCCCAGCACTTAGAATGGTGCCTGGCACAAAATAATAATAATGATGTTGATGATGACGGCATCTGTTAAGCGCTTACTACGTGCCGAGCACTGTTCTAAGCACTGGGGGATACAAGGTGATCAGGTTGTCCCATGTGGGGCTCCCAGTCTTAATCCCCATTTTCCAGATGAGGTAACTGAGGCCCAGAGAAGTGAAGTGACTTGCCCCAAGTCACCCAGCTGATAAGTGAGCCCCCTTCTAGACTGTGAGTCCCCTTCTAGACTGTGAGCCCACTGTTGAGTAGGGACCGTCTCTATATGTTGCCAACTTGGACTTCCCAAGCGCTTAGTCCAGTGCTCTGCACACACTAAGCGCTCAATAAATACGATGGAATGAATGAATGAATGCTCTGCACCCAGTAAGCGCTCAATAAATACGATTGAATGAATGAATGAAGTGGCGAAGCCGGGGTTAGAATCCGGAGAGCATTCTTGGAGAACGCTCTTGGAGAATCCTTGGAGAATGTTAGAATTGGAGAAGCAGCGTGGCCCACTGGAAAGAGCCCGGGCTTTGGAGTCAGAGTTCATGGGTTCAAATCCCGGCTCCACCATTTGCCTGCCGAATGACCTTGGGCAAGTCGCAACTTCTCTGTACCTCAGTTTACTCAATGGTAAAATGGGGACTCAATACCTACTCTCCCTCCTCTTTAGACTACGAGCCCCACGTGGGACAGGGACTGTATCAGAACTGATGATCTTGTATCTCCCCCAGCGATTAGTACAGTGCCTGGCCCGTAGTAAGCGCTTAACGAATACCATAATTACTATTATTACTATTATTACTATCCGCCAATTGCCAGCTGTGTGACTTTGGGCAAGTCACTTCACTTCTCTGGGCCTCAGTTCCCTCATCTGTAAAATGGGGATTAAGACTGGGAGCCCCCCGTGGGACAACCTGATCACCTTCTAAACTCCCCAGCGCTTAGAACAGTGCTTTGCACATAGTAAGCGCTTAATAAATGCCATCATTATGATTATTATTAGAATCCATGACCTCTGACTCCCAAGCCTGTGCTCTTTCCACTGAGCCATACTGCTTAATAATGATAATAATAATAATAATGGTATTCTTTAAGCACTTACTATGTGCCAAGCACTGTTTTAACTGCTGGGGTAGATACAAGATAATCAAGTTGTCCCACCTGGGGCCCAACAAATACCACAATTATCATTAGTTTAGAGAAACCAGGCACTTTTCCCTCACTCAGTTGCCAACTCACGGGCCCCGGCTCCAGTCCCGGGGGCATCACTTACCATGCTTCCAGGGGGATTGATGCCACTTATCGCCATGACAACCAGAAAGGCATCAAGAACAAGGCCACGTCCCCTCCCAGGCACAGGATTCCCTGTGGTTGGTGACTGTCCCAATAACAACAATAATAATGAGACTGCTATGTATCAACTACTTGTGGAAAGAGCACGGGCTTGGGAGTAATTATTATTACGTCTCCCAGCTGGGCTGGGGCCTTTCTGCTGCTGAATCAATCAATCGATCAATCAATCGTATTTATTGAGCACTAACTGTGTGCAGAATCACTTCCCAGGCGCTTAGGACAGCACTCGGCACACAGTAAACGCTCAAGAAATACGATTGAATGAATGAATCATCATCATCATCATCAATCGTATTTATTGAGCGCTTACTGTGTGCAGAATCACTTCCCAGGCGCTTAGGACGGCACTCGGCACACAGTAAACGCTCAAGAAATACGATTGAATGAAGGAATCATCATCATCATCATCAATCGTATTTATTGAGCGCTTACTGTGTGCAGAATCCCTTCCCAGGCGCTTAGGATGGCACTCGGCACACAGTAAACGCTCAAGAAATACGATTGAATGAAGGAATCATCATCATCATCATCAATCGTATTTATTGAGCGCTTACTGTGTGCAGAATCCCTTCCCAGGCGCTTAGGACAGCACTCGGCACACAGTAAACGCTCCAGAAATACGAATGAATGAATGAATCATCATCATCATCATCAATCGCATTTATTGAGCGCTTACTGTGTGCAGAATCACTTCCCAGGCGCTTAGGACAGCACTCGGCACACAGTAAATGCTCAAGAAATACGATTGAATGAATGAATCATCATCATCATCATCATCAATCGCATTTATTGAGCGCTTACTGTGTGCAGAATCACTTCCCAGGCGCTTAGGACAGCACTCGGCACACAGTAAACGCTCAAGAAATACGATTGAATGAATGAATCATCATCATCATCATCAATCGTATTTATTGAGCGCTTACTGTGTGCAGAATCACTTCCCAGGCGCTTAGGACGGCACTCAGCACACAGTAAATGCTCAAGAAATATGAATGAATGAATGAATCATCATTATCATCATCAATCGCATTTATTGAGCGCTTACTGTGTGCAGAATCACTTCCCAGGCGCTTAGGACAGCACTCGGCACACAGTAAACGCTCAAGAAATACGATTGAATGAATGAATCATCATCATCAATCGTATTTATTGAGCGCTTACTATGTGCAGAGCACTGTACTAAGCGCTTGGGAGGTACAAATTGGCAACATATAGAGACAGTCCCTACCCAACAGTGGGCTCACAGTCTAAAAGGGGGAGACGGAGAACAAAACCAAACATACTAACAAAATAAAATAAATAGGATAGATATGTACAATAAATAAATAAATAGAGTAATAAATATGTACAAACATATATACATATATACAGGATATACATGTATATAGAATGAATGAATCACAGAGCCGCCAGCAGCGGGAATCGGAGGGAAAAAACCGCCCCATCCCCCAGTTCATTCACAGGGGGGTTTATTAAGCACTTACTAAGTGCCAAGCACTGTGCTAAACGCTGCAGTAGAGACAAGCTAATCAGATTAAACAGGGCCTCTTCCCCACCCAGTACTCAAGAGTCTAATAATCAATTGTATTTATTGAGCGCTTACTCCCTCCTGTCTAAGATGGAGGGAGAGTGGATATTTTATCACCACTTTAGAGATGAGGAAATTGAGGCACAGAGAATAATAATAATAATGGCATTTATTAAGCACTTACTATGTGCAAAGCACTGTTCTAAGTGCTGGGGAGGTTACAAGGTGATCAGGTTGTCCCACGGGGGGCTCACAGTCTTAATCCCCATTTTACAGATGAGGTAACTGAAACACTGAGAAGTTAACTGACTTGCCCGAAGTCACACAGCTGGCAATTGGCGGAGAGTAATAATAATAATAATAGTAATAGTAGTAATTGTGGTATTCGTTAAGCGCTTACTACGGGCCGGACACTGTACTAATCACTGGGGGAGATACAAGATCATCAGTTCTGATACAGTCTCTGTCCCACATGGGGCTCGTAGTCTAAAGAGGAGGGAGAGTAGCTATTGAGTCCCCATTTTACCGTTGAGTAAACTGAGGTACAGAGAAGTTGCGACTTGCCCAAGGTCATTCGGCAGGCAAGTGGTGGAGCCAGGATTAGAACAGCCAGAATTAGAACCCAGGTCTTCTGACTAAGGCCTATGCTGTTTCCTCTGGGCCAATCAATCAATCATATTTATTGAGCGCTTACTGTGTGCAGAGCACTGTACTAAGCGCTTGGGAAGTACAAGTCGGCAACACATAGAGACAGTCCCTACCCAACAGCGGGCTCGCAGTCTAGAGGGCCACACGGTTTCCCTCTCCAATGCTCTGCACACAGTAGCATTCCTTCAATCGTATTTATTGAGCACTTTCTGTGTGCAGAGCACTGTACTAAGCGCTTGGGAAGTACAAGTCGGCAACATATAGAGACGGTCCCTACCAAGCACTCAGTACGTACCAGACAGGCGACGGATTAATTGCGAACCGTACTGTGGAGTAAAAAACCAGACAACTGGTGGCCTTTCACCCCCCTTGCTGGTCCTTTTTTTTTTTTAACTAATCAATCAATCGTATTTATTGAGCGCTTACTGTGTGCAGAGCACTGTACTAAGCGCTTGGGAAGTACAAGTTGGCAACATCTGTGGGACGTGGGCGAGGGCTCAGCGGCGAGGGACACGAGATCATCATCATCATCAATCGTATTTATTGAGCGCTTACTGTGTGCAGAGCACTGTACTAAGCGCTTGGGAAGTACAAATTGGCAACGTATAGAGACGGTCCCTACCCAACAGTGGGCTCACAGTCTAAAAGATGGAGGTGCAGCGACTTGTTTGGCGTTAGAGGAGGGAAGTGGACGTGCTGTGTTGTAATAGGAAATCAGCGAGTTAAGATAGGAAGGGGGGGAAGTTGACTGAACGCTCAAAGGCACTGTTCCAGTGGAAAAAACACAGGACTAGAAGTCAGAAGACCCAGGATGTAGCCCCAACTCTGTTTCCCATCTGCTGTGTGACACTGGGCAAATCACTTAACTTCTCTGGACCTCAGTTTCCTCCTCTGAAAAATGAGATAGAGAAGCAGCGTGGCTCGGTGGAAAGAGCCCGGGCTTTGGAGTCAGAGGCCATGGGTTCAAATCCCGGCCCTGCCAATCGCCAGCTGTGTGACTTTGGGCCAGTCACTTCACTTCTCTGGGCCTCAGTTACCTCATCTGGAAAATGGGGATTGAGACTGTGAGCCCCCCGTGGGCCAACCTGATCACCTTGTAACTTCCCCAGTGCTTAGAACAGGGCTTTTAGACTGTGAGCCCACTATTGGGTAGGGACTGTCTCTATATGTTGCCAACTTGTACTTCCCAAGCGCTCAGTACAGTGCTCTGCACACAGTAAGCGCTCAATAAATACGACTGATGATGATGATGATGCTTTGCACACAGTAAATGCTTAATAAATGCTATTATTATTGTTATTCCCACTCTTCCTCCCTTTTAATCAATCAACCGTATTTATTGAGCACTTATAATAATAATAATAATAATGGCATTTATTAAGCGCTTACTATGTGCAAAGCACTGTTCTAAGCGCTGGGGAGGTTACAAGGTGATCAGGTTGGCCCACGGGGGGCTCACAATCTTCATCCCCATTTGACAGATGAGGTAACTGAGGCACAGAGAGGTGAAGTGACTTGCCCCAAGTCACACAGCTGACAATTGGCAGAGCCAGGATTCGAACCCATGAACTCTGACTCCAAAACCCGGGCTCTTTCCACTGAGCCACGCTGCTTACTGTGTGCAGAGCACTGGACTAAGCGCTTGGGAAGTCCAAGTTGGCAACATCTAGAGACGGCCCCTACCCAACAGCGGGCTCACAATCTAGAAGGGGGAGGCAGAGAACAAAACCAAACATACTGACAAAATAAAATAAATAGAATAGATATGTACAAGTAAAATAAATAAATAGAGTAATAAATATGTACAATCATATATACATATATACAGGTATGTGGCTTAGGTTGTAAGCCACAGGTGGCAGAGGGCCTGGGCCCAAATTAATTATCTTGTTACTACCCCAGTGCTCAGCATAGAACCTGGCACCTAATAAGTACTTATTATTACTAATAATATACTATAATATACTATTACTAATTACGCTTAGTACAGTGCTCTGCACACAGTAAGCGCTCAATAAATACGATTGAATGAATGATGATGGATGGCATTTATTAAGCACTTACTATGTGCAAAGCAAAGCACTGTTCTAAGTGCTGGGGAGGTTACAAGGTGATCAGGTTGTCCCATGGAGGGGGGGGGGGGGGGCTCACAGCCTTAATCCCCATTTTACAGATGAGGTAACTGAGGCCCAGAGAAGTGAAGTGAATGAATGAATAATATTATTAGTGGTAGTAATAATAATATTAATAATAGCATTTATTAAGTGTGTACTATGTGCAACGCACTGTTCTAAGCGCCGGGGAGGCTACAATCAATCAATCAATCATATTTATTGAGCGCTTACTGTGTGCAGAGCACTGTACCAAGCGCTTGGGAAGTCCAAGTTGGCAACATCTAGAGACAGTCCCTACCCAACAGTAGGCTCACAGTCTAGAAAAGGTGATCAGGTTGTCCCACGGGGGGGCTCACAGTCTTAATCCCCATTTTACAGATGAGGTTACTGAGGCACAGAGAAGCGACTTGCCCAAAGTCACACAGCTGACAAGCGGCGGAGCTGGGATTTGAACCCATGACCTCCGACTCCAAAGCCCACAGGCCCTTCCGTTTGGAGGCTGACTGGCCGAAATGTGGATTCCTGCTGCCCCCGGCCTACGTCGAAGCCTTAAGACGCTCATCATCATCATCAATCGTATTTATTGAGCGCTTACTGTGTGCAGAGCACTGTACTAAGCGCTTGGGAAGTACAAGTTGGCAACATACAGAGACGGTCCCTACCCAACCTGCCGCCACTGTTCACTACGACGATGTGGATGTTTTTCAACTGTTGATGAATCGTCATCATCATCAATCGTATTTATTGAGCGCTTACTATGTGCAGAGCACTGGACTAAGCGCTTGGGAAGTACAAATTGGCAACATATAGAGACAGTCCCTACCCAACAGTGGGCTCACAGTCTAGAAAAGGTGATCAGGTTGTCCCACGGGGGGGCTCACAGTCTTAATCCCCATTTTACAGATGAGGTAACTGAGGCACAGAGAAGCGACTTGCCCGAAGTCACACAGCTGACAAGCGGAGGAGCCGGGATTTGAACCCATGACCTCCGACTCCAAAGCCCACAGGCCCTTCCGTTTGGAGGCTGACTGGCCGAAATGTGGATTCCTGCTGCCCCCGGCCTATGTCGAAGCCTTAAGACGCTCATCATCATCATCAATCGTATTTATTGAGCGCTTACTGTGTGCAGAGCACTGTACTAAGCGCTTGGGAAGTACAAGTTGGCAACACATAGAGACGGTCCCTACCCAACCTGCCGCCACTGTTCACTACGACGATGTGGATGTTTTTCAACTGTTGATGAATCGTCATCATCATCAATCGTATTTATTGAGCGCTTACTATGTGCAGAGCACTGGACTAAGTGCTTGGGAAGTACAAATTGGCAACATATAGAGACAGTCCCTACCCACAGTGGGCTCACAGTCTAAAATGGCAGCCCAGGAGGTGGTGACCCGTCAAGAAACAGCCCAGAATGGTCGCGCTGGGTGTCTTCCGTGCCATTCCTGAGTTCGTGCGGCTTCCCGTTCCCTCCGCTCCCGGCTCAACTCAACCCCTCGGCTGCGGGCCCTGATCCGGAAATCAGGAACGGCACCGGAGCCGGTTGAAAAACGCACGGCTTCAGCGAGGATTGGGCTACGCTTACCCATCCGTCCAGCCGCCGAGGCTAATTCCTGGGATGTCAGGCCAAGAGGCTTCAGGGATTGGGAATGGTCCGGCTTGAGGTCACTAAGGAGGTGGAGGAAGAGGGAAGCCGGAGATTCATTCATTCATTCATTCAATCGTATTTATTGAGCGCTTACTATGTGCAGAGCATGTACTAAGCGCTTGGGAGGTACAGGTTGGCAACATACAGAGACAGACAGTCCCTACCCAACAGCGGGCTCACAGTCTAGAAGGGGGAGACGGACAACAAAACAAAACATATAAACCAAACAGAATAAATATTCATTCATTCATTCATTCAATCGTATTTATTGAGCGCTTACTGTGTGCAGAGCACCGTACTAAGCGCTTGGGAAGTACAAGTTGGCAACATCTAGGGACGGTCCCGACCCAACAGCGGGCTCACGGTCTAGAAGGGGGAGACGGACAACAAAACAAAACAAAAACCAAATAGAATATTCATTCATTCATTCAATCATATATATTGAGCGCTTACTGTGTGCAGAGCACTGTACTAAGCGCTTGGGAGGTACAAGTTGGCAACATATAGAGACAGTCCCTACCCAACAGCGGGCTCACAGTCTAGAAGGGGGAGACGGACAACAAAGCAAAACATATAAATCAATCAATCGCATTTATTGAGCGCTTACTGTGTGCAGAGCGCTGTTTCCCATCCCCGCTCTGGAAGAGAACATAAAGTCCCGCTTGCGATCATTTCTGGAAGTCTCCCACCCTGTACTCGGCCCATTGGAAGCTCACAGCCGAAAATGGGGGGGAAAAGGGGAAAGTTGTAGATTGAAAACATTTCTTTGTTTGGGTCATTTTATTTTATTTTATTTTTATAATGTCATTTATTAAGTGCTTACTGTGTGCAAGCGCTGGGGTGGTTACAAGGTGGTCAGGTTGTCCCACGTGGGGCTCACAGTCTTCATCCCCATTTTACAGATGAGGGAACTGAGGCACAGAGAAGTTAGGTGATTTGCCGATATTCACACAGCTGACAATTGGCGGAGCCGGGATTTGAACCCATGACCTCTGACTCCAAAGCCCGGGCTTTTTTCCACTGAGCCACGCCGCTTCTCTTTTCTTCTTCTTCTCTGTTTGTTCTATAGCAGCTTCCAAACGAGTCATTCTCGTAATAATAATAATAGTGATGATAATAATAATTTTGGTATTTGTCACGCACTTACCGCAGGCCAAGCACTGTACTAAATGCCGGGGGTAGATGTAATATAAGCAGATTGGACACAGTTTACGCCCCACGTGGGGCTCAGAGTCTAAGGGAGAGGGAGAACGGGTGAAGAAACTGAGGCACAGAGAAGTATTCTTGAAGGGGCAAGCGCTCCTTTCAGATTGTGAGCCCCACATGGGACAACCTGATCATCATCATCATCATCAATCGTATTTATTGAGCGCTTACTGGGTGCAGAGCACTGTACTAAGCGCTTGGGAAGTACAAATTGGCAACATATAGAGACAGTCCCTGCCCAACAGTGGGCTCACAGTCTAAAAGGGGGAGACAGAGAACAAAACCAAACATACTAACAAGATAAAATAAATAGAATAGATATGTACAAGTAAAATAAATAGAGTAATAAATATGTACAAACATATATACAGGTGCTGTGGGGAAGGGATCACCTTGTATCCTCCCCAGCGCTTAGAACAGTGCTTTGCACATAGTAAGTGCTTAACAAATACCAAAATTATTATTCTTATTATTATTCAATCGTATTTATTGAGCGCTTACTTGGAGATTGAATAAATGAATCGTTATTATTATTAGGTGGGAGGGAAGCAAGGGTGGGAAGAGGACAAGAAGATCACGTGAGTGCTCTTTGCCCTGCCTCCTCTCCGGCCTCACCCCTTCCCTGATGGCAGTAATGGTCGTGATATTTATTAAGCGCTTACCGTGTGCACAACACTGTACCAACCCCTGGGAGAAAACACACGGGTGATAAAAAGACATGCTTATATGTTTGTACATATTTATTACTCTATTTATTTATTTAGTTATTTTACTTGTACGTATCTATTCTATTTATTTTATTTTGTTAGTATGTTTGGTTTTGTTCTCTGTCTCCCCCTTTTAGACTGTGAGCCCACTGTTGGGTAGGGACTGTCTCTATGTGTTGCCAATTTGTACTTCCCAAGCGCTTAGTACAGTGCTCTGCACATAATAAGCGCTCAATAAATACGATTGATGATGATGATGATGATCCCTAATCCTAAGACTTCCACCCTCATCTTACCACCTTAGATAATAATGCTGGTATTTGTTAAGTGCTTACTATGTACCAAGCACTGTTCTAAGCACTGGGGTAGACACAAAATAATTAGGTCGTCCCACACACAGTCTTAATCCCCACTTTACAGATGGGGAAACAGAGGCTCAGAGAAGTGGACTTGCCCAAAGTCACAAAGCAGAGAAGTGGCGGAGCCGGGATTAGAACCCACGACCTCTGACTCCCGAGCCCGTGCTCTTTCCGCTAAGCCACGGGACTGTGAGCCCACTGTTGGGTAGGGACTGTCTCTATATGTTGCCAATTTGTACTTTCCAAGCGCTTAGTACAGTGCTCTGCACATAGTAAGCGCTCAATAAATACGATTGATGATGATGATGATGCTTACGATACTGAAGGCCCCAAAATGTCCAAAAGGAGACAGACAGCACTTCAGAAAACACAAGACCCATTGCTGGGCAGCCAGCCGTCCCCCAAACTGGATCCTGACTGGTTCAACTGGGTCATTCGATCCCTGCCGATTTGTACTTCCTAAGCGCTTAGTCCAGTGCGCTGCACACAGTAAGCGCTCAATAAATACGATTGAATATTCATTCATTCATTCAATGGTATTTATTGAGCGCTTACTGTGTGCAGAGCCCTGGACTAAGCGCTTGGGAAGTACAAGTTGGCAACATATAGAGACAGTCCCTACCTAACAGTGGGCTCACAGTCTAGAAGGGGGAGACAGAGAACAAAACCAAACATATTAACGGAATAAAATAAATAGAATTAATATGTTCAAGTAAAATAAATAAATAGAGTAATAAATATGTACAAACATATATACATATATACAGGTGCTGTGGGGAAGGGAAGGAGGTAAGGCGGGGGGGATGGAGAGGGGGAGGAGGGGGAGAGGAAGGAGGGGGCTCAGCCGGGATTTGAACCCATGACCTCTGACTCCCAAGCCCGTGAACCATTGTGGCTCAGTGGAAAGAGCCCGGGCTTTGGAGTCAGAGGTCATGGGTTCAAATCCCAGCTCTGCCACTTGTGGGTGGATGACTTTGGGCAAGTCACTTCTCTGGGCCTCAGTTACCTCATCTGTCAAATGGGGATGAAGACTGTGAGCCCCCCATGGGACAACCTCATCACCTTGTAATCTCCCCAGTGCTTAGAACAGTGCTTTGCACATAGTAAGCCCACTGTTGAGTAGGGACTGTCTCTATATGTTGCCAGCTTGTACTTCCCAAGCGCCTAGTACAGTGCCACAGTAAGCGCTCAATAAATACAATTGAATGAATAGTAAGCGTTTAACAAATGCCATCCTTACTATTCTTCTCTGGGCCTCAGTTTCCTCATCTGTAAAATGGGGTTGAAGATCGTGAGCCAACTTGTACTTGTTGCCAACTTGTACTTCCCAAGCTCTTAGTACAGTGTTCTGCACACAGTAAGCGCTCAATAAATACGATTGAATGAATGAATGAAAGTGAGCCCCACGTGGGACAACCTGATGACCTCGTATCCCCCCCAGCACTTAGAACAGTGCTTGGCACATAGTAGGTGCTTAACAAATATCATCGTAATTAAAAGCAGCGTGGCTCAATGGAAAGGGCACGGGCTCTGGAGTCAGAGGTCATGGGTTCAAATTGCGACTCTGCCAATTGTCAGCTGGGTGACTTTGGACAAGTCACTTCTCTGGGCCTCAGTTACCTCATCTGTAAAACGGGGATGAAGACTGTGAGCCCCCCGTGGGACAACCTGATCACTTTGTAACCTCCCCAGCGCTTAGAACAGTGCTTTGCACATAGTAAACGCTTAATAAATGCCATTATTATTATTATACTTGTACCTATCTGTTCTATTTATTTTATTTTGTTAGTATGTTTGGTTTTGTTCTCTGTCTCCCCCTTCTAGACTGTGAGCCCACTGTTGGGTAGGGAACTGTCTCTATATGTTGCCAGCTTGTACTTCCCAAGCGCTTAGTACAGTGCTCTGCACACAGTAAGCGCTCAATAAATACGGTTGATTGATTGATTGATTGACGAAAATGACAGAAAGGCCGAGGGCAACACCTCCCTCAGAGGACTTAAGGACTACAACTCCCAGCGTGCCCCGCGGCCCCGTCCCTTTGGCCTCATTTCCTCCCCCCAGCAGCGCTTAGAACAGTGCTTGGCACATAGTAAGCGCTTAACAAACACCATCGTTATTATTACGACGGTTTTGACCGAAAGGCCGAGGCGGAGGTTAGCGGTTCCCTCAGAGGCTTAAGGACTACAACTCCCAGCGTGCCCCGCGGCCCCGTCCGTTTGGCCTCATTTCCTCCCCCCAGCAGCGCTTAGAACAGTGCTTGGCACATAGTAAGCGCTTAACAAACACCATCGTTATTATTACGACGGTTTTGACCGAAAGGCCGAGGCGGAGGTTAGCGGTTCCCTCAGAGGGTTAAGGACTACAACTCCCAGTATGCCCCGCGGCCCCACCCATTTGGCCTCATTGCCTCTCCCCCTCCCAGCGTTTAGAACAGTGCTTGGCACATAGTAAGCGCTTAACAAACACCATCGTTATTATTACGACGGTTTTGACCGAAAGGCCGAGGCGGGGGTTAGCCGTTCCCTCCGGGGCTTAAGGACTAGCCCCTCCTCCCCCTCTCCATCCCCCCATTTTACCTCCTTCCCTTCCCCACAGCACCTGTATATACGTATATATGTTTGTACGGATTTATTACTTTATTTATTTATTTATTTTATTTGTACATACCTATTCTATTTATTTTATTTTGTTAATATGCTTTGTTTCGTTCTCTGTCTCCCCCTTCTAGACTGTGAGCCCGCTGTTGGGTAGGGACCATCTCTAGATGTTGCCAACTTGGACTTCCCAAGCGCTTAGTACAGTGCTCTGCAATCAATCATATTTGTTGAGCGCTTACTGTGTGCAAGCGCTTAGTACAGTGCTCTGCAATCAATCAATCGTATTGAGCGCTTACTGTGTGCCGAGCACTGTACGAAGCGTTTGGGAAGTCCAAGTTGGCAACGTATAGAGACGGCCCTTACCCAACAGCGGGCTCACAGACTAGAAGGGGGAGACAGAGAACGGAACCAAACATATTAACAAAATAAAATAAATAGAATAGATACGTACAAGTAAAATAAATAAATAAATAGAGTAATAAATATGTACAAACATATATACATATATACAGGTGCTGTCGGGAAGGGAAGGAGGTAAGACGGTGGGGATGGAGAGGGGGACGAGGGGGAGACCAAGTTGGCAATATATAGAGACGGTCCCTACCCAACAGTGGGCTCACAGTCTAGAAGGGGGAGACAGAGAACAAAACCAAACATATTAACAAAATAAAATAAATAGAATAGATACGTACAAGTAAAATAAATAGAGTAATAAATATGTACAAACACATATATACAGGTGCTGTCGGGAAGGGAAGGAGGTAAGACGGTAAGGATGGAGAGGGGGACGAGAGGACAACATCTAGAGACGGTCCCTACCCAACAGTGGGCTCACAGTCTAGAAGGGGGAGACAGAGAACGAAACAAAACATGTTAACAAAATAAAATAAATAGAATAGATATGTACAAGTAAAATAAATAAATAGAGTAATAAATATGTACAAACATATATACATATATACAGGTGCTGTCGGGAAGGGAAGGAGGTAAGACGGTGGGGATGGAGAGGGGGACGAGGGGGAGTACAAGTTGGCAACATATAGAGACGGTCCCTACCCAACAATCAATCAATCAATCAATCAGTCGTATTTATTGAGCGCTTACTGTGTGCGGAGCACTGTACTAAGCGCTTGGGAAGTACAAGTGGGCAACATATAGAGACAGTCCCTACCCAACAGTGGGCTCACAGTCTGAAAGGGGGGAGACAGAGAGCAAAACCAAACATACTAACAATAAAATAAATAGAATAGATATGTACAAGTAAAATAAATAAATAAATAGAGTAATAAATATGTACAGACATATATACATATATACAGGTGCTGTGGGGAAGGGAAGGAGGTAAGATGGGGGATGGAGAGGGGGACGAGGGGGAGAGGAAGGAAGGGGCTCAGTGTGGGAAGGCCTCCTGGAGGAGGTGAGCTCTCAGTAGGGCCTTGAAGGGAGGAAGAGAGCTAGCTTGGTGGATGGGCAGAGAGAGGGCATTCCAGGCCAGGGGGAGGACGTGGGCCAGGGGTTGACGGAGGGACGGGCGAGAACGAGGCCTAATGGTGAGGAGGTGAGCGGTGGCAGAGGAGCGGAGGGTGCGGGCTGGGCTGGAGAAGGAGAGAAGGGAGGTGAGGTAGGAGGGGGCGAGGGGATGGACAGCCTTGAAGCCCAGGGTGAGGAGTTTCTGCCTAATGCGCAGATTGATTGGTAGCCACTGGAGATTTTTGAGGAGGGGAGTAACATGCCCAGAGCGTTTCTGGACAAAGACAATCCGGGCAGCGGCGTGAAGTATGGATTGAAGTGGGGAGAGACATGAGGATGGGAGATCAGAGAGAAGGCTGGTGCAGTAGTCCAGACGGGATAGGATGAGAGCTTGAACGAGCAGGGTAGCGGTATGGATGGAGAGGAAAGGGCGGATCTTGGCAATGTTGCGGAGCTGAGACCGGTAGGTTTTGGTGACGGCTTGGATGTGAGGGGTGAACGAGAGAGCGAAGTCGAGGATGACACCAAGGTTGCGGGCTTGTGAGATGGGAAGGACGGTAGTGCCGTCAACAGAGATGGGAAAGTCAGGGAGAGGGCAGGGTTTGGGAGGGAAGACAAGGAGTTCAGTCTTGGACATGTTGAGTTTTAGGTAGCGGGCAGACATCCAGATGGAGATTTCCTGAAGGCAGGAGGAGATGCGAGCCTGGAGAGAGGGGGACAGAGCAGGGATGTAGCTCTGGGTGTCATCAGCGTAGAGATGATAGTGGGCTCACAGTCTAGAAGGGGGAGACAGAGAACAAAACCAAACATATTAATAAAATAAAATAAATAGAATAGATATGTACAAGTAAAATAAATAAATAAATAGAGTAATAAGCGCTCAATAAATACGACTGATTGATTCCCAAGGGCTTAGGACAGTGCTCTGCACCCAGTAAGCGCTCAATAAATACGATTGATTGATTGACTACAACTCCCAGCGTGCCCCGCGGCCCCCGCCCGTGAGGCCTCATTTCCTTTCCCCCGCCCTCCCCTCCCATTGGCTGCCGGCGGCCGGCGGACGTTGAACGGGTGTGTGCGCGCGCAGACGGGTGGGCGGGGGCGATTCTCCAAGGGGCCGGGCGCCAGCGGCGTAGCGTAGCTTCTTGGCCGGGCGGGGGCGCCCGCGTTAGCGGCGTGGCGCAGGCGCAGTGCGGGGGTTCGCCCTGGCCCAGGACAGCTGGGGGAGATAAACAGAGCAGGAGGGGGCTGTATTTGTGTGTCTGTGTGTGTCTGTGGGTGTGTATATGTGTGTATAGGTGAGTGTGAGTGCGTGTACGTGTGTGTGTTTGCATGTGGGGGGGTGGAGGGCATGAGAAGGCTGGGCAGCCTGGAGCCCTGACCCCTGACCCTTGACCCCTTGACCCCAAGGGTGGGCATGGGCCCCGCCTGCCACTCCGGAGACGAGGCCTGACAGGTAACCGTCCCCCCCCTCCATCCCCACCGTCTTCCCTCCTTCCCTTCCCGACAGCACCTGTATATATGTTTGCACCTATTTATTACTCTATTTATTCATTTATTTTACTTGTACCTGTCTATTCTATTTATTTTATTTTGTTCATATGTTTGGTTTTGTTCTCTGTCCCCCCCCCGCCCTCATCCTCATGGTGCTATGTGTTAAGCGCTCACTCTGTTTTAACGGCATTTATTAAGCACTTTCATTTATTTTATTTTGTTAGTATGTTTGGTTTTGTTCTCTCTGGTTTTAGACTGTGAGCCCACTGTTGGGTAGGGACTGTCTCTATGTGTTGCCAATTTGTACTTCCCAAGCGCTTAGTACAGTGCTCTGCACATAGTAAGCGCTCAATAAATACGATTGATTGATTGATTGATTCTCTGTCTCCCCCTTTTAGACTGTGATCCCACTGTTGGGTAGGGACTGTCTCTGTATGTTGCCAATTTGTACTTCCCAAGCGCTTAGGACGGTGCTCTGCACATAGTAAGCGCTCAACAAATACGATTGATGATGATGATGATGCAAAGCACTGTTCTAAGCGCTGGGGAGGATACCAGGTGATCAGGTTGCCCCACGGGGGGCTCACAGTCTTCACCCCCCATTTTACAGATGAGGGAACTGAGGCCCGGAGAAGTGAAGTGACTTGCCCAAAGTCACACAACTGACAGTTGACGGAGCCGGGATTTGAACCCATGACCTCTGACTCTGTGCCCAGCACTGTGCTGAGCGCCCGCCTGGGGACCAGGAGGCCGGGGAGGGCTCAGGAGCCCCCCGGGGCAGAGGGGGGCCGGGCCCAGGACTCGGTGGGGCTGCCCGGACCACCCACCCCCTGTATATATGTATATATGTTTGTACATATTTATTACTCTATTTATTTATTTATTTATTTATTTATTTTATCTGTACATATCTATTCTATTTATTTTATTTTGTTAGTATGTTTGGTTTTGTTCTCTGTCTCCCCCTTTTAGACTGTGAGCCCACTGTTGGGTAGGGACTGTCTCTATATGTTACCAATTTGTACTTCCCAAGCGCTTAGTACAGTGCTCTGCACATAGTAAGCGCTCAATAAATACGATTGATGATGATGATGATGACTGGACCAGTCCTCCTGGGCCAGGCCGCCCGGAGGTCAGAGGTCAGCGGGAAGGAGGGAATAATAATAATAATAATAATAATAATGGCATTTATTAAGCGCTTACTAAGTGCAGAGCACTGTTCTAAGCACTGGGGAGGTACAAGGTGACCAGGTTGTCCCACGTGGGGCTCACAATCATAATCCCCATTTTACAGATGAGGTAACTGAGGCCCAGAGAAGTTAAGTGACTTGCCCAAAGTCACACAGCTGACAATTGGTAGAGCCGGGATTTGAACCCATGACCTCTGACTCCAAAGCCCGGGCTCTTTCCACTGAGCCACGCTGCTTCTCTAAGGGAAGAGGACGAGGAGCAAGTTCTCCCCGACCCACGCTTGGCACCGACAGGGCCCTTGGACATCATCATCATAATAATAATTACATGTTGCCAACTTGTACTTCCCAAGCGCTTAGTACAGTGCTCTGCACACAGTAAGCGCTCAATAAATACGATTGATTGATTAATAGCATTTATTAAGCGCTTACTATGTGCAAAGCACTGTTCTGAGCACTGGGGAGGTTAGAAGGTGATGGGGGGGAGGAAGAGGAAGTGCTGCCCGCCCCACACTTGGCACCGACAGGGCCCTTGGACGTCATCATAATAGGAGATTTATTAAGCACTTACTGTGTGCAAAGCACTGTTCTGAGCGCTGGGGAGGTTACAAGATGATGAGGTGGAGGAGGAGGAAGTTCTGCCCACCCCACACTTGGCACCGACAGGGCCCTTTGACATAATAATAATAGGATTTCTTAAGCACTTACTGTGTGCAAAGCACTGTTCCGAGCACTGGGGAGGTTACGAGGTGATGAGGTGGAGGGGGAGGACGTTCTGCCCGTCCCAGACTTGGCACCAACAGGGCCCTTGGACATAATAATAATAGCATTTATTAAGCGCTTACTATATGCAAAGCACTGTTCTGAGCGCTGGGGAGGTGATGAGGTGGAGCGGGAGGAAGTTCTGCCCGCCCCACACTTGGCACCGACAGGGCCCTTTGACATAATAATAATAGCATTTATTAAGCGCTTACTATATGCAAAGCACTGTTCTGAGCGCTGGGGAGGTGATGAGGTGGAGGGGGAGGAAGTTCTGCCCGCCCCACACTTGGCACCGACAGGGCCCTTTGACATAATAATAATAGCATTTATTAAGCGCTTACTATATGCAAAGCACTGTTCTGAGCGCTGGGGAGGTTACAAGGTGATGGGGTGGAGGAGGAGGAAGTTCTGCCCGCCCCAGACTTGGCACCGACAGGGCCCTTTGACATAATAATAATAGCATTTATTAAGCACTTACTATGTGCAAAGCACTGTTCCGAGCGCTGGGGAGGTTACGAGGTGATGAGGTGGAGGAGGAGGACGTTCTGCCCGCCCCAGACTTGGCACCGACAGGGCCCTTTGACATAATAATAATAATAGGATTTATTAAGCGCTTACTATATGCAAAGCACTGTTCTGAGCGCTGGGGAGGTTACAAGGTGATTAGGTGGAGGAGGAGGAAGTTCTGCCCACCCCAGACCTGGCACCGGCAGGGCCCTTTGACATAATAATAATAATAATAGCATTTATTAAGCACTTACTATGTGCAAAGCACTGTTCTGAGCGCTGGGGAGGTTACAAGGTGATGAGGTGGAGGAGGAGGAAGTTCTGCTCGCCCCAGACTTGGCACCGACAGGGCCCTTTGACATAATAATAATAGGATTTATTAAGAACTTACTGTGTGCAAAGCACTATTCTGAGCACTGGGGAGTTTACAAGGTGATGAGGAGGAGGAAGTTCTGCCCGCCCCAGACCTGGCACCGATAGGGCCCTTTGACGTAATAATAATAGGATTTATTAAAAACTTACTGTGTGCAAAGCACTGTTCTGAGCTCTGGGGAGGTTACAAGATGATGAGGTGGAGGAGGAGGAAGTTCTGCCCACCCCACACTTGGCACCGACAGGGCCCTTTGACATAATAATAATAATAGCATTTATTAAGCGCTTACTATGTGCAAAGCACTGTTCTGAGCGCTGGGGAGGTTACAAGGTGATGGGGTGGAGGAGGAGGAAGTTCTGCCCGCCCCACACTTGGCACCGATAGGGCCCTTTGACATAATAATAATAATAGCATTTATTAAGCGCTTACTATGTGCAAAGCACTGTTCTGAGCGCTGGGGAGGTTACAAGGTGATGAGGTGGAGGAGGAGGAAGTTCTGCCCGCCCCAAACTTGGCACCGACAGGGGCCTTTGACATAATAATAATAGGATTTATTAAGCACTTACTGTGTGCAAAGCACTGTTCTGAGCGCTGGGGAGGTTACAAGGTGATGGGGTGGAGGAGGAGGAAGTTCTGCCCGCCCCAGACTTGGCACCGACAGGGCCCTTGGACATAATAATAATAATAATAATAGCATTTATTAAGTGCTTACTATGTG
This sequence comes from Tachyglossus aculeatus, assembly GCF_015852505.1. Lineage (NCBI taxonomy): Eukaryota > Metazoa > Chordata > Mammalia > Monotremata > Tachyglossidae > Tachyglossus > Tachyglossus aculeatus. Next base: position 48,596,412 of record NC_052081.1, read on the forward strand.
CAAAGCACTGTTCTGAGTGCTGGGGAGGTTACAAGGTGATGAGGTTGAGGAGGAGGAAGTTCTGCCCGCCCCACACTTGGCACCGACAGGGCCCTTTGACATAATAATAATAGGATTTATTAAGCACTTACTGTGTGCAAAGCACTGTTCTGAGCGCTGGGGAGGTTACAAGGTGATGCGGGGGAGGAGGAGGAAGTGCTGCCCGCCCCAGACTTGGCACCGACTGGGCCCTTTGACATAATAATAATAGGATTTATTAAGCACTTACTGTGTGCAAAGCACTGTTCTGAGCGGTGGGGAGGTTACAACGTGATGGGGTGGAGGAGGAGGAAGTTCTGCCCAACGCAGACTTGGCACTGACAGGGCCCTTTGACATAATAATAATAGCATTTATTAAGCACTTACTGTGTGCAAAGCACTGTTCTGAGTGCTGGGGAGGTTACAAGGTGATGAGGTGGAGGAGGAGGAAGTTCTGCCCACTCGACACTTGGCACCGACAGGGCCCTTTGACATAATAATAATAGGATTTATTAAGCACTTACTGTGTGCAAAGCACTGTTCTGAGCGCTGGGGAGGTTACAAGGTGATGAGGTGGAGGAGGAGGAAGTTCTGCCCGCCCCAGACTTGGCACCGACAGGGCCCTTTGACATAATAATAATAATAGCATTTATTAAGTGCTTACTATGTGCAAAACACTGTTCTGAGCACTGGGGAGGTTACAAGGTGATGAGGTGGAGGAGGAGGAAGTTCTGCCCATCCCAGACCTGGCACCGACGGGGCCCCTTGACATAATAATAATAGGATTTATTAAGCACTTACTGTGTGCAAAGCACTGTTCTGAGTGCTGGGGAGGTTACAAGGTGATGAGGTGGAGGAGGAGGAAGTTCTGCCCACTCGACACTTGGCACCGACAGGGCCCTTTGACATAATAATAATAGGATTTATTAAGCGCTTACTATATGCAAAGCACTGTTCTGAGCGCTGGGGAGGTTACAAGGTGATGAAGTGGAGGAGGAGGAAGTTCTGCCTGCCCCACACTCGGCACCGACAGGGCCCTTTGACATAATAATAATAATAATAGCATTTATTAAGCGCTTACTATGTGCAAAGCACTGTTCTGAGCGCTGGGGAGGTTACAAGGAGATGAGATTGTCCCACGGGGGGCTCACAGTCTTCATCCCCATTTTCCAGATGAGGGAACTGAGGCCCAGAGCAGCTAAATGACTTGTCCAAAGTCACACAGCTGACAAGTGGTGGAGCTGGGATTTGAACCCATGACCTGTGACTCCCAAGCCCGGGCTCTTTCCGCCCACCCGGGGGTCAAGGGTCAGGTGAAAGGGGCCGGGGTGGGGGGGGCGGCCTCCGAGGTTGGCACGGGTGCCTTCCCTCAAGGGGCCTCTCCGCGCCAGAAAACCCAAATGCTGCCCCTCTAATAATAATGATGGCATTTGTTAAGCGCTTCCTACGTGCGAAGCACCGTTCTGTTCGCTGGGGAGGTTACAAGGTCATCAGGTTGGGGGGCTCACAGTCTTCATCCCCATTTGACAGATGAGGGAACTGAGGCACAGAGAATAATAATAATTTCGGTATTTGTTAAGCGCCTACTATATGCCAAGCACTGTTCCAAGCGCTGGGGGAGTTACAAGGTGATCAGGTTGTCCCACGTGGGGCTCTGTCTTCGTCCCCTTTTCCCAGATGAGGGAACTGAGGCCCAGAGAAGTGACTTGCCCACAGTCGCCCGGCTGACAGTTGGCAGAGGCGGAATTTGAACCCATGACCTGTGACTCTAAAGCCCGGGCTCTTTCCGCCAGCCCGGGGGTCAAGGGTCAGGTGAAAGGGGCCGGGGTGGGGGGCGGCCTCCGAGGTTGGCACAGGTGCCTTCCCTCAAGGGGCCTCTCCGCGCCGGAGAACCCGAATGCTGCCCGGCACAAAGTAGGCGCTTAACAAATACCTCCCCGGTGAAAAAGAGCATCTCACCCTCTCCCCCCGCCAGATCCCGGGGTCTTGACGCTGGGTCTTTCTGGGCCCTTCTTCCGGCTCGGGGCTTCTGTGGCATCATCATCATCATCAATCATATTTATTGAGCGCTTACTGTGTGCAGAGCACTGTACTAAGCGCCTGGGAAGTACAAATTGGCCTTCCCAGACTGAGCCACTTCCTTCCTCTCCCCCTCGTCCTCCACTCCATCCCCACCATCTTACCTCCTTCCCTTCCCCACAGCACCTGTATATATGTTTGTACATATTTATTACTCTATTTATTTTACTTGGACATATCTATTCTATTTATTTTATTTTGTTAGTATGTTTGGTTTTGTTCTCTGTCTCCCCCTTTTAGACTGTGAGCCCACTGTTGGGTAGGGACCGTCTCTAGATGTTGCCAATTTGTACTTCCCAAGCGCTTAGTACAGTGCTCTGCACATAGTAAGCGCTCAATAAATACGATTGATGATGATGATGATGATATAGAGACAGTCCCTACCCAACAGTGGGCTCACAGTCTAAAAGTCGCATCAGCGACGAATGGGTCGGAATTCCAAGGTGGCAGGGAGGCTGGCCTCTCGGGTTGGACGGGAGCGGGTCGGACGTCGGCTCGGGAAGAGTGAATCCGGTGGGGAATGCCGGGGGAAGAGGGGACAGCGGATGGAGAGAGCAGATAGCGACTATGGGGGAGAACTGAGAGCAGCACTCGCCCCAAGGAACGAGGCAGGGAGCGGCCCCGTACGTGCCCGTATATCAATCAATCAGTCGTATTTATTGAGCGCTTACTGTGTGCAGAGCACTGGACTAAGCGCTTGGGAAGTACAAGTTGGCAACACATAGAGACGCTTAGAACAGTGCTTTGCGCATAGTAAGCGCTTAACAAATGCCATCATTATTATTGCAAGTCGGCAACACATAGAGACAGTCCCTACCCAACAGCGGGCTCACGGTCTAGAAGGGGGAGACGGAGAACAAAACCAAACATACTAACAAAATAAAATAAATCATCATCGTCAATCGTATTTATTGAGCGCTTACTGTGTGCAGAGCACTGGACTAAGCGCTTGGGAAGTACAAGTCGGCAACAGATAGAGACAGTCCGTACCCAACAGTGGGCTCACAGTCTAGAAGGGGGAGACGGAGAACAAAACCAAACATACTAACAAAATAAAATAAATCATCATCATCAATCGTATTTACTGAGCGCTTACTGTGTGCAGAGCACTGGACTAAGCGCTTGGGAAGTACAAGTCGGCAACACATAGAGACAGTCTCCTACCCAACAGCGGGCTCACAGTCTAGAAGGGGGAGACGGAGAACAAAACCAAACAGACTAACAAAATAAAATAAATCATCATCATCATCATCAATCGTATTTATTGAGCGCTTACTGTGTGCAGAGCACTGGACTAAGCGCTTGGGAAGTACAAGTCGGCAACACATAGAGACGGTCCCTACCCAACAGCGGGCTCACAGTCTAGAAGGGGGAGACAGAGACCAAAACCAAACATACTAACAAAATAAAATAAATAGAATAGATATGTACAAGTAAGTTAAATAAATAGAGTAATAAATATGTACAAACATATATCATCATCATCAATCGTATTTATTGAGCGCTTACTGCGTGCAGAGCACTGGACTAAGCGCTTGGGAAGTACAAGTCGGCAACATATAGAGACAGTCCCTACCCAACAGCGGGCTCACAGTCTAGAAGGGGGAGACGGAGAACAAAACCAAACATACTAACAAAATAAAATAAATAGAATAGATATGTACAAGTAAGTTAAATAAATAAATAGAGTAATAAATATGTACAAACATATATCATCATCAATCGTATTTATTGAGCGCTTACTATGTGCAGAGCACTGGACTACGCGCTTGGGAAGTACAAATTGGCAACATATAGAGACAGAGTCCCTACCCAACAGAGGGCTCACAGTCTAAAAGGGGGAGACAGAGAACAAAACCAAACATACTAACAAAATAAAATAAATAGAATAGATATGTACAAGTAAAATAAATAGAGTAATAAATATGTACATACATATATACATATATACAGGTGTATATATGTATATATACATATATACAGGTGCTGTGGGGAAGGGAAGCATTATCTCTCTAGCGCTTACCCTCCCGCCGGGCCTAGATAATAATAATAATAATTTATTAAGTGCTTACTATGTGCAAAGCCCTGTTCTAAGCGCTGGGGAGGTTACAAGGCGATCAGGCTGTCCCACGTGGGGGGCTCACAGTCTTAATCCCCATTTTACAGGTGAGGGAACTGAGGCCCAGAGAAGTGAAGCGACTTGCCCAAAGTCACCCAGCTGACACGTGGCGGGGGCAGGATTCGAACCCGTGACCTGCGACTCCAAAGCCCGGGCTCTTTCCACTGAGCCACGCTGCTTCTCTAGATCTTGCCTGTCTCCCCGCCCTCCCTCCCCAAATCCGACAGACAGCCACCGTCCCCCGTAGGGAAGCCACATCTCTTCCAAGAGGCCTTCTTCCCCTTCTCTCCTCTTTTCCCACTCCCTTCCGTGTCGCCGGGATTCGCTTCCTTTGCTCGCCCCATCCCCCCGGCACTTCTGTCCGTATCTGTCATATATTTCTGTTGATTCCTCTCTCCCCCCGCACCCCAACTCCGAAAGCCCGTTGCGGGCAGGAAATCTGCCTGTTTATTGTTTCATCGCGCTCTCCCCCAGTGCTTACTGCCACACAGTAAGCGCTTAATAGAGAAGCAGCGTGGCTCAATGGGAAAGAGCCCGGGCTTTGGAGTCAGAGGTCGTGGGTTCAAATCCCGGCTCTGCCGACTGTCAGCTGGGTGACTTTGGGCAAGTCACTTCTCTGGGCCTCAGTGACCTCATCTGTCAAATGGGGATGAAGACTGTGAGCCCCACGGGGGGACAACCTGATTACCTTGTGACCTCCCCAGCGCTTAGAACGGTCCTTTGTGCATAGTAAGCGCTTAATAAATGCTATTATTGTTATTATTATTAATAAGTGGATGGGCCAGTCTGAACCGCGGGGCCTCCCTGCATCCCGCGGGAGCGGGAATGTGAGGCCGGGGTGGTCGGGTGGGCCGTCCGTGGGAGGGTCTACACGGGCAGGGGTTACCCGGGAGGCTGTGGCCGGGAGCAACGGGGGAGACAGCTCCCCTATCATCATCATCAATCGTATTTATTGAGCGCTTACTGTGTGCAGAGCGCTGTACTAAGCGCTTGGGAAGTACAAGTTGGCAACATAGAGAGACCTCCCCTTTCCTCTCCCGTCCCCTTCCTCCATCCTCCGCGGTGGCCCGGGCCACCGATGGGTTGGGGGGGCCGACCCATGCCCGGTACCCGTGTGCGGAGGCCCCGGGCGGAGCCGGCCGGTCCGTAACGCCCGTGTGGACGGCCGGTCCGGCTCTAGCTCTTCCTCAGCCCCGACTCCGTGCCGAGACCATGGCCAACGTCGCCCGGGACCTCATCCATCGGCAGATAAAGGTAGGCCACCCCCGGGGGCCCGTCCCACCCCACGGGCCGGCCCTGACTCCCGCCCCCGGGGCTGACCAGAGCTCGCTTGCTGCACAGGAGAGGGGCGCCGTGAGGTTCGAGCGACGCTACCACGTCACTGACCCGTTCATCCGCCGGCTGGGCCTGGAGGCTGAGCTGCAGGTAGGAACCCGGCTCTTTTCTCGCCCTCTTTCAAGAGCAGTCGGCCCTCCCAATCAATCAATCAATCAATCGTATTTATTGAGCGCTTACTGTGTGCAGAGCACTGTACTAAGCGCTTGGGAAGTCCAAGTGGGCAACATATAGAGACAGTCCCTACCCAACAGTGGGCTCACAGTCTAAAAGGGGGAGACAGAGAACAAAACCAAACATACTAACCAAATAAAATAAATAGAATAGATATGTACAAATAAAATAAATAAATAGGGTAATAAATATGTACAAACATATATACATATATACCTCCCAAAATCCCTGGGATCCCTAGTACATATCTGTTCTATTTATTTTATTTTGTTAGTATGTTTGGTTTTGTTCTCTGTCTCCCCCTTTTAGACTGTGAGCCCACTGTTGGGTAGGGACTGTCTCTATATGTTGCCAATTTGTACTTCCCAAGCGCTTAGTACAGTGCTCTGCACATAGTAAGCGCTCAATAAATACGATTGATGATATACAGGCGTAGTGGGGAAGGGAAGGAGGTAAGATGGGGGGGATGGAGAGAGGGACGAGGGGGAGAGGAAGGAAGGGGCTCAGTCTGGGAAGGCCTCCCAGGCTGAGGATGTATGCTCCGTGAGGGCAGGCCCGGCCCTCTTCCCTGCTTGGTGTGGTCCCGTGCCCCAGTTGGAAGGGTTTCAGACGATCCAGGGTAGCGACCCACCTCCTTTTCCTTTTTCCCGCTTCTTTATCGTCAGGGGCACTCTGGCTGCGTGAACTGTCTGGAATGGAACGAGAAGGGGGAGTAAGTGAGGCTGCACTGAGGGGGACGGGAGGAGGAGGAGGAGTGGGGAGGAAGGGGAGGGGTCTCTGGATGGGGGGTGAGTTGTGAACCCTGGCCCGAGCTTGGGGTATGGCTGGCCGGGGAGAAGGAGCTCAGGTAGCGACCCCTCCTCGGCCCCCGCCCACCCCCCCAATGCCAAACAGCAAGCCTGTGATCAATCATTGCTAGAGCGCCGACGGTGTGTGCACTGTACTAAGCGCTCGGGAGAGCGCAGTAGAGCCAGAAGACCCGATCCCCGTTCTCCAGGGCCTTCCCGTCTAGCCGGGAACACCGACACAGTAATAAATTCCAGACTGGAGGAAGTAAGAGAGTTTATGGGATATATACATAGGTGTCCCGGGGGCTAGGGTGACTGAAGCACTTAGGCGTGAGGGGGCCAAAGCGGTAGGTGGGGAGATGAGGGGCTACTCAGGGAAGACCACCTGGAGGAGATGGGATTTCAGAAGGGCTTTGAAGATTGGGAGAGCGGGTGGCGTCGCAGATACAAAGAGGGAGGAAGTTACGGGCGGGAGGGAGGGTGAGAGGAAGGGGTCCAAGACGAGGGAGACGTGATCGAGGCACAGTTCGTAGGTTGGAGTTAGAGGAGCAAAGCGTGCGGGCTGGGGTGGAGGGAGAGAGGAGCGATGTTTGGAGGGGAAGAGCCGGCTGAGTAGCTTAAAGATGGCGAGGGGGATTTTTGGCTTGAGGCGGTGCCTGGGAGGGGTTTGAGAACCGGGGAGAGGTGAGCAGAATGGTGTTATAGAAAAACGATCTGGGCAGCGGAGTGAAGGGTGGCCTGGAGAGGGGAGAGACTGGAGGAGGGGAGAACGACGAGGAGGCCGACGCAGTGTTCAAAGTGAGATGCGGCAGAGGGGCCGGATGGAGTGGAAGGGATGGATTCCGAAAGCACTGCGGAGGGAGGACCGACCGAACGTCGGGGTTGAAAGAGGAGTCGTCGACGGGGGTGATGCCTGAATTGAGCAATTCAAAGACGGGGTTGGTGGTGATGTTGGCGACGATGGTGGAAAAACGAGGAGGAGAGGACTTGGGAGGGAAGATGAGAGTCTCAGCTTGGGACCCGTTGAGCTTGAGGTGACATCCACGGAGCGATCGAGGAGATGGGAGATTGTAGAGCGGGAGAGGAGTCGGGGCCGGAGAGGTGGAGCTGGGAGGCGTCCTTGTACAGATGAGAACCGAAGCTGTGGGAGAGAATGAGTCCTCCAGGGAGCGGCTGTAAAAATGGAGACTAGAAGGGGACCCAGAACTGACCCTCGAGGGACACCCCGGCGGGAGAAGGGGAGGCAGAGGAGGAGTCTGGGAAAGAGACCGAGGAGGAGCGGCCCGAGAGATAGGAGGAGAACCAGGAGGGGATGACGTCGGCGAAGCCAAAGTTAGGTAGCGTTTTCAGGAAAAACGGGTGCGGCCAGCCGGCCGAGAGGTCGCGGAGGGTGGGGACGGAGGAGAGTTGGTTGGGTTTGGCAAGAAGCTGTGGAGAATCAGGTGGGAGTGATTCGGGGTGTCCGATGGAGAACCGGGGTCACCGGAGTCTACCCTCTGTTCCGTGCGGGGAGAGGGGAGGGAGTCAAGGCTGGAGACAGCGGGAGGGGAAAGGAAGAGAAGGGAATGCTGGAGAGTTGGGATTTGAGGGCCGACGCTCAGACGCTTGCCTCTGGGTTTCAGCTTGCTGGCTTCCGGCTCCGACGACCAGCACACCATCGTGTGGGACCCCCTGCATCACAAGAAGCTGCTGTCCATGCACACGGGCCACACGGCCAACATCTTCTCCGTCAAGGTGAGGGGCGGGGCCGGCTCTCCGAACGCTTCCGGGCCCAGTCGGCTGGTCTTTCCCGGGTCTGCGGAGGGAGGACCGACCGAACGTCGGGGTTGAAAGCGGAGCCGTCGACGGGGGTGATGCCTAAATTGCGGACTTCAAAGATGGGGTTGGTGGTGACGTTGGCGACGATGGTGGAAAAACGAGGAGGAGAGGACTTGGGAGGGAAGATGAGAACCTCAGCTTGGGACATGTTGAGCTTGAGGTGTCGACGGGACGTCCACAGAGCGATGAGCTTCCCCGATGCCCAGACAGGAGAACTCAAAAGCTGCCTCCCTGCGGCCCCCTTGGAGGCTGAAGTGCGGAGGCAACGTGGCCTAGTGGGTAGCGCCCAGGCGCGCTTAGTACAGTGCTCTGCACACATTGCGCTCAATAGATACGATTGAATGAATGGGAGGCAGAAGGACCCTGGCTCTAATCCCAGCTCTGCCACTTGTCTGCCGTGTGACCTTGGGCAAGTCGCCTCGCTCCTCTGTGCCTCAGTTACCTCATCTGGAAAATGGGGATTAAGACTGTGAGCCCCACGTGGGACGGGGACTGTTGTCCGACTCGATCTGCTCGTATCCACCCCAGCCCACCGTACCGTGCCTGGCACAGAGTAAGCACTTAAAAAAAAAAAAAAAACAACCCAATTACTATTATTATTATGATCACGATTGTTGTAGTTGCTACGTGTTCCTGGGCCGTAACACGCGATGGCCGGCGGGGCGGACTGGATGTGGGAAAGGGACTGAAGTCAAGTTTCCCCGAGGAACGTGCCCGGCTCCGGTAGCTCTGAGGTCCTCCCCAAGGCGACTCTGTCGGCTCCCCCGTTCCCCACCTTCGAGGGTCTGCCCCCTGCCCCGACCCTGCAGGCGGGGAGCCGGCCTGGGGGGATTTCTGTCATTTCAATCATTCATTCGATCGTATTTATTGAGCGCTTACTGTGTGCAGAGCGCCGTACTAAGCGCTTGGGAAAGTCCAAGTCGGCAACGTAGAGAGACGGTCCCTACCCAACAATCAATCAATCAATCAATCGTATTTATTGAGCGCTTACTATGTGCAGAGCACTGTACTAAGCGCTTGGGAAGTACAAATTGGCAACACATAGAGACAGTCCCTACCCAACAGTGGGCTCACAGTCTAAAAGGGGGAGACAGAGAACAGAACCAAACATACCAACAAAATAAAATAGATAGGATAGAAATGTACAAGTAAAATAAATAAATAAATAAATAGAGTAATAAATATGTACAACCATATATACATATATACAGGTGCTGTGGGGAAGGGAAGGAGGTAAGATGGGGGGATGGAGGGGGGACGAGGGGGAGAGGAAGGAAGGGGCTCAGTCTGGGAAGGCCTCCTGGAGGAGGTGAGCTCTCAGCAGGGCCTTGAAGGGAGGAAGAGAGACAGCGGGCTCACGGTCTAGAAGGGGGAGACAGACAACGAAACAAAACATATTAACAAAATAAAATAGACTAGTAAATATGTACAAGTAAAATAAATAGAGTAATAAGTACGTACAAACATAAATACAGGTGCTAGGCCATGCTCGCTGAGAGGACACCCGGAAGGATCCTTAAACGCCCTCCGCATACCCTCTAGCACCAAGACGTGGACTTACCATCATCAATCGTATTATATATACCAACCTCATGGTGCTGGGTCAGCGGACCCCCGCAGTGAAGGGCCTATGGGCTGCCCTGGCTCTGGAGGTTCAGGCCGGCGGGGGTCTCCTGCCCGCTGGTTTGACGGGGGCTGGGTGCCAACGCCCCCGGCTGTGTCCTTGCCCTGGGGTGGGTACGCTGGAGGCCTTGGGCGAGGACGGGGCAGGTGGGGCGGAGGAGATGGGAGGCGGGTGAGTCAGGAGGAGCCGGCTGCCTTGGGGGGAGCGGTCCGGCAGGGCTGAGGCCTCCGTCCACTCTTCATCCCCCCCCGCCCCCAGTTCCTGCCGCACGCCGGGGACCGCATCCTCATCACGGGCGCGGCCGACTCCAAGGTGCACGTGCACGACCTGACCGTGAAGGAGACCATCCACATGTTCGGAGACCACACCAACCGCGTGAAGCGCATCGCCACGGCCCCCATGTGGCCCAACACGTTCTGGAGCGCGGCCGAGGACGGGCTCATCAGGTGACGGCGGGCCCCGCCCCGCTCCCGCCGCGCTCTCCGCCGGCCCGGGTCCGGTTCCGCCGTCCCCGTGGGGCCGGGCGTCCAGCGCGGGGCGGGGGGAGTCGGGAGAGGCACGCCTTCCGGCGAATCCGGGGAAGCGAGCGGCCGCCGGAGCCCCCCTAGGGTGTCCCTCGCCCCCCGCCCTCCGCTCTGACGGCACCCCGGCCCGCCCTCAGGCAGTATGACCTGCGCGAGAACAGCAAGCACTCGGAGGTGCTCATCGACCTGACGGAGTACTGCGGCCAGCTGGTGGAGGCCAAGTGCCTGACGGTCAACCCCCAGGACAACAACTGCCTGGCCGTGGGGGCCAGCGGGCCCTTCGTCAGGCTCTACGACATCCGCATGATCCACAACCACAGGCAGGTGCCGCCCCGTGCCCGCCGATGGGTCGTGCCCCTGGGTCTCGGGCCGGGGGGGCGTGGAGGAAGGCACCCCTGATCCAGGGTGGGGCGAGCGGCGGGGGGCCCGGGCGGTGACCGTAGCTTCGGTTCTTTGGCCAGGAAGAGCATGAAGCAGAGCCCGCTGGCCGCGGTGCACACCTTCTGTGATCGGCAGAAACCGCTGCCCGACGGCGCAGCCCAGTACTACGTGGCAGGTACCGCCCAGCTCGGCCCCCTCCGCCCCCCGCTCAGCTCCGGGACTCCCCGGGCCCAGTGGCCACTGAGATGTGGCCCAGTTGCCCCGCGGGCGGCCTGTTAGCAAGCAGCTGCTGCAGAGGAGGCCAGTCGCTTGTCCCGACACGTCTCCCCCCCTTCCCTTCCCGCCCCCCGCCAGGGCACCTACCCGTGAAACTGCCCGACTACAACAACCGGCTGAGAGTCCTGGTCGCCACCTACGTCACCTTCAGCCCCAGCGGCACCGAGCTGCTGGTCAATATGGGGGGCGAGCAGGTAGGCGCTGCCCGGGCGGGGGGCCCGGGCCGGAGGAGCGGGGCCCCGGCAGGGGAAGGGGCAGGGTGGGGTGGCCGAAACCAGCCCTCCCAGCAGCTCCCAGCATACTGGTCTCACTGCGGGGGATTGCCTGAACCTCTCAGCCCCGGCCTGGGGCTAAAGTTCACGCAGGAAGCTGGGGTTTGTACCGGTCACCAGTGACCCTAGTGTGGCATTGGTGGGTCCAGAATCTCCTCGTCCGGCCGGGGTCTCTGGCTTTCTCCGTCCCGCCCCACCCCCAGGAGTCCCCTCGGACGCCCTCCCGCCCGGTCAGACGATCCGGACGGCGGGCACCCCTCACCTTTCAATCAATCAATCAATCAATCGTATTTATTGAGCGCTTACTATGTGCAGAGCACTGTACTAAGCGCTTGGGAAGTACAAATTGGCATCACATAGAGACAGTCCCTACCCAACAGTGGGCTCACAGTCTAAAAGAGTGGGCTCACAGTCTAAAAGTCTTTCCCATCCGTTTCATCACCAGGTCTATCTGTTTGACCTGACCTACAAGCAGCGGCCGTACACCTTCCTCCTGCCCAAGAAGTGCCCTTCCTCGGGGGGTGAGTGCAAACCGCCTGGTTTTGGGCCGGGGAGGGGGGAAAGGGGAAAGTCTTTTAGACTGTGAGCCCACTGTTGGGTAGGGACTGTCTCTATATGTTGCCAGTTTGTACTTACCAAGCGCTTAGTACAGTGCTCTGCACATAGTAAGCGCTCAATAAATACGATTGATGATGAAAGGGGAGCACGACGGGGGGCTGCGGCCCAGACCGTCAGCCCAGCCCTGACCTGGGGTCTCTGGGTCCGGTGCCCCTGGGGAGTGTCGTTCATTCAGTCGTATTTATTGAGCTCTTCCTGTGTGCAGAGCACTGTACTAAGCGCTTGGGAAGTCCAGGTTGGCAGCATCTAGAGACGGTCCCTACCCAACAGTGGGCTCACAGTCTAAGCGCTTACTATGGGCAAAGCACTGCTCAGGATACAAGGTGATCGGGTTGTCCCGTGTGGGGCTCCCAATCTTAATCCCCATTTGACAGGTGAGGTCACTGAGGCCCAGGGAGGTCGTGACTTGCCCAAAGTCACACAGCCGACGAGCGGCAGAGCCAGGATTTGAACCCATGCCCTCCGACTCCCAAGCCCGGGCTCTTTCCACTGAGCCACGCTGCTTCTCACTTCGGAGAAGTGACTCGGCCAAGGTCACCCAGCACCCAAAGTGTCCACCTTTGGCAAGCTAGCCTCACGGCACCTTTGCCTTCTGTCTGTCCGTCCACGTGGCCTGGCACTCTTCCCACTGGATCAATCAATCGTACTTATTGAGCACACACTATGTGCAGAGCACCGTACGAAGCACTTAGGGTAGTACAATACAACAGAATTAGCAGACACATTCCCTGCCTATAATGACCTTACAGTCAGGTGAATTTCCTGAGCGCTTACTACGTGCAGAGCACTGTACTGAGCACTTGGGAGAGTCCACTATAACATTAAACAGACGCTTTCCCTGCCCATAACGAGCCCCCTCCTTCCTCTCCCCCCTCCATCCCCCCATCTTACCTCCTTCCCTTCCCCACAGCACCTGTATATATGTTTGTACATATTTATTACTCTATTTATTTTACTTGTACATATCTATTCTATTTATTTTATTTTGTTCATATGTTTGGTTTTGTTCTCTGTCTCCCCCTTCTAGACTGTGAGCCCACTGTTGGGTAGGGACCGTCTCTAGATGTTGCCAACTTGTACTTCCCAAGCGCTTAGTCCAGTGCTCTGCACACAGTAAGCGCTCAATAAATACGATTGATTGATTGATTGATTGCCAGCCCAGGCCTGGCCCTTCCCAAGCGCTTAGTACAGTGCTCTGCACACAGTAAGCGCTCAGTAAGTACGATTGATTGAATGAATGAATGAATGGCCCTCCTTTCGTCGATCAGTTCCCGTAGCCGCAAAGCCTCCCCCTCTAGACTGTGAGCTCGCTGGGGGCGGGACTGTGACTGTTTGTTGCTATGTCGTATTCTCCCAAGCGCTCAGTACAGTGCTTTGCACACAGTAAGCCCTCAATAAATACGATTGAACGAATGAAGGCTTAGAGAGGCAGGAAGTGACTGTGGCCCCTTGGGCTCCACTCATCCGCTGGTCCCGGAGGGCCCGACTGTAAGCTCGTTGCGGGTAGGGCATGTGTCCGTTCGTGGTTGTTTCCTACTCTCTCAAACGCTTAGTAAAGCGCTCCGCGCACAGTAGGCGCTCAATAAATACAACTGAGTGAAGAAGCGTGTGGGGGACGGGGGGGGACGAGCGGAGAGTTTGGCTGTACTAAGCGTTTGAGAGAGTACGATACAACCACGAACGAACGGACACATGCCCTGCCCGCAGCGAGCTTACAGTCGAGCCCTCCGGGACCAGCGGGGCCAAACGTTCCCCGACGGTCCTGCCTCTTGGGGAGGGTCCACACCCGGCCCGCCGCGGGGAAGCGTTGACTTTTTTTTTTTGACCTGTTCCTCTCTGACTCTCCTCCCTTCCACCCCGCCTGGGTCCCAGAGGTGCAGAATGGGAAGGTGCCCACCAACGGGGTGTCCAATGGACTCCATCTCCATAGCAACGGCTTCCGGTTGGCTGAGGGAAGAGCCCACAGCAGGTAAAAGGGCCCGCCGTTCCCCGCCCGGCCCCGCCGTCGGCCTTCGGGAGACCCGGGGAGCGGAGAGACGATGACCTCGGGGGTCCCTCGGTCTGAGGACCAGAGGTGACCGTGCCCCGGGGCTCCTGTTTGGCCTCCGGCAGTGCGGCCGGGGCTGGTCCGTAGTGTCCAGTCACTGGGCAAGGGAAGCCAGAGGCCGGGCACCACTGGTTGGCACGGCCCGTAGGCCCCGCTCTCGTTCGCTCGTCCGTCCCCGGCTGCCCACCCCCGCGGTTCCTTTCCCGCCGCAGCCCCCAGCCGGAGCTGCCCCCGTCCCTGGAGCGGGTGAAGCAGCAAGCCAACGAGGCCTTCGCCTGCCAGCAGTGGACCCAGGCCATCCAGTTGTACAGCAAGGCCGTGCAGAGGGCACCGCACAACGCCATGCTGTACGGCAACAGGGCCGCGGCCTACATGAAGCGCAAGTGGTGAGCCCCGGGCGGGGCCGGGGGCCGGAGCCGCGGACCCGGGCCAGCGGGGAGGCCCGGGGGGCGGCTTTTCGGCTCACGGGGGGCCGGCCCCTGGGCTGGCGGGGTCGTCGGGGTGGGTCGGACCTCAGCGGGGCTCGGGGGTAGGCCTGTAAATCACCTCCCTCCTGGAACGCGGCCCGCCGATCACTGGGATCTTCTCCCGGTAAGGACCCGGGAGCCTGTGCCACCTCATTCATTCATTCGTATTTAATGATAATAATAATAATAATGGCATTTATTAAGCGCTTACTATGTGCAAAGCACTGTTCTGAGCGCTGGGGAGGATACAAGGTGATTGGGCTGTCCCACGGGAAGCAGCGTGGCTCAGTGGGGAAGAGCACGGGCTTTGGAGTCGGAGGTCATGGGTTCAAATCCCGGCTCTGCCAATTGTCAGCTGTGTGATTTTGGGCAAGTCACTTCACTTCTCTGGGCCTCAGTGACCTCATCTGTAAAATGGGGATGAAGACTGTGAGCCCCCCGTGGGACAGCCTGATCACCTTGTAACCTCCCCAGCGCTTAGAACAGTGCTTTGCACGTAGTAAGTGCTTAATAAATGCCATTATTATTATTATTATTCATATCTATTCTATTTATTTTATTTTGTTAGTATGTTTGGTTTTGTTCTCTGTCTCCCCGTTTTAGACTGTGAGCCCACTGTTGGGTAGGGACCGTCTCTAGATGTTGCCAACTTGGACTTCCCAAGCGCTTAGTCCAGTGCTCTGCACACAGTAAGCGCTCAATAAATACGATTGATTGATTCATCCCCATTTTACAGATGAGGGAACTGAGAAGTGAAGTGACTTGCCCCAGGTCACACAGCTGACAGTTGGCGGAGCTGGGATTTGAACCCATGACCTCGGACTCCTAAGCCCGGGCTCTTTCCATTGAGCCACACTGCTTCTCTATTTATTGAGCGCTTACTGTGTGCAGAGCACTGGACTAAGCGCTTGGGAAGTCCAAGTTGGCAACATCTAGAGACGGTCCCTACCCAACAGCAGGTTCACAGTCTAGAAGGGGGAGAGATTGAGTGCTTACTGTGTGCAGAGCACTGTACTAAGCGCTTGGGAAGTCCAAGTTGGCAACATCTAGAGACGGTCCCTACCCAACAGCGGGTTCACAGTCTAGAAGGGGGAGAGATTGAGCGCTTACTGTGTGCAGAGCACTGTACTAAGCGCTTGGGAAGTACAAGTTATCAATCAATCGTAATTATTGAGCGCTTACTGTGTGCAGAGCACTGTACTAAGCGCTCGGGAAGTACAAGTTAATCAATCGTAATTATTGAGGGCTTACTGTGTGCAGAGCACTGTACTAAGCCCTTGAGAAGTCCAAGTCGGCAACATCTAGAGCCGGTCCCTACCCAACAGTGGGCTTACAGTCTAGAAGGGGGAGACAGAGAACAAAACCAAACATATTCACAAAATAAAATAGAGTAGATATATACAAGTAAAATAAATAGAGTAATAGCTCACAGTCTAGAAGGGGGAGACAGAGAACAAAACCAAACATATTAACAAAATAAAATCAATAGAATAGATATGTACAAGTAAAATAAATAGAGTACTAAATCCGTACAAACATCTATACATATATACAGGTGCTGTGGCGAAGGGAAGGAGGTAAGGCGGCGGGGAGGGGTAGAGGAAGGAGGGGGCTCAGTCTGGGAATGCTTAGCCCTTAGCCCTGGTGCTTGGAACAGTGCTTTGCCCATAGTAAGCGCTTAATAAATGCTATCATTATTATTATTATGTGTGGGGCCGGGCTGCGGCTAGGGCCGGCAAACCCGGGTGAGGCGGTGTTTGTCTCCCCCTTCTAGACTGTGAGCCCACTGTTGGGTAGGGACCACCTCTCTATGTTGCCAACTTGGACTTTCCAAGCGCTTAGTACAGTGCTCTGCTCTCTGTCTTCCCCTTCTAGACTGTGAGCCCACTGTTGGGTAGGGACTGTCTCTATATGTTGCCAACTTGTACTTCCCAAGCGCTTAGTCCAGTGCTCTGCACACAGTAAGCGCTCAATAAATACGATCGATTGTTCATCATCATCATCATCATCATCATCAATCGTATTTATTGAGCGCTTACTTTGTGCAGAGCACTGTACTAAGCGCTTGGGAAGTACAAATTGGCAACATTTAGAGACAGTCCCTACCCAACAGTGGGCTAACGGTCTAAAAGGGGGAGACAGAGAACAAAACCAAACATACTAACAAAATAAAATAAATAGAATAGATATGTACAAATAAAATAGAGTAATAAATATGTACAAACATATATTCATATATACAGGTGCTATGGGGAAGGGAAGGAGGTAAGATGAGGGGGATGGAGGGGGGATGAGGGGGAGAGGAAGGAAGGGGCTCAGTGTGGGAAGGCCTCCTGGAGGAGGTGAGCTCTCAGCAGGGCCTTGAAGGGAGGAAGAGAGCGAGCTTGGCGGATGGGCAGAGGGATTGGGGGCATTCCAGGCCCGGGGGTCGATGGCGGGACGGGCGAGAACGAGGTACGGTGAGGAGATTAGCGGCGGAGGAGTGGAGGGTGCGGGCTGGGCTGGAGAAGGACAGAAGGGAGGTGAGGTAGGAGGGGGCGAGGGGATGGACGGCCTGGAAGCCCAGGGTGAGGAGTTTCTGCCTGAGGCGCAGATTGATTGGATTGTTCCGGGCATCGTCTCCTTGGTGGGGGGAGAGGCCGACCCGCTCGCCTTCCCCTCTCCCCTGAAGGGACGGGGACCACTACGACGCGCTCCGGGATTGCCTGAAGGCCATCTCCCTGAACCCCTGCCACCTGAAGGCCCACTTCCGCCTGGCCCGCTGCCTCTTCGAGCTCAAGTACGTGGCCGAAGCGCTCGAGTGCCTGGACGACTTCAAGGGGAAGTTCCCGGAGCAGGCCCACAGCAGCGCCTGCGACGCCCTCAACCGCGACATCAACGCGGCCCTCTTCTCCAAGAGCGACGGCGGTGAGCAGGGAAACCGGGAAGGGCGGGGGGCACGGGCCGTCGAGCTCCTTCGGTCCGTCGGTCGTGTTTATACGGTGCTCTGCACACGGTAAGCGCTCAATAAATACGATTAATTGAGCGCCTACGGTGTGCGGAGCCCCGTACAGCGCTTGGGAGAGTACGGTGCGAGAGACAGCCCTGCCCGCAACGCGCTTACAGTCTAGACTTGGAGACGGATGTTAACGCGTTAATAATGGAGAAGCAGCGTAGCTCAGTGGGGTCAGAGATCACGGGTTCAAACCCCGGCTCCGCCAGTTAGCTGGGTGACTTTGGGCCAGTCACTTCACTTCTCTGGGCCTCAGTTCCCTCATCTGGAAAATGGGGATTAAATGTGAGCCCCCAGTGGGACAGCCCAATCACCTTGTAACCTCCCCAGTGCTTAGAACAGTGCTTTGCACATAGTAAGCGCTTAATAAATGCCATTATTATTATTATTATTATTATTATTATTATTATTCTCTGGGCCTCCATTCCCTCATCTGCAAAATGGGGATTAAAACTGTGAGCCCCCCGTGGGACAACCCGATCACCCTGTGTCCTCCCCAGTGCTTAGAACAGTGCTTTGCACATAGTAAGAGCTTAATAAATCCCATCATTATTATTATTATTATTATTATTCTCTGGGCCTCCATTCCCTCATCTGCAAAATGGGGATTAAAACTGTGAGCCCCCCGTGGGACAACCCGATCACCCTGTGTCCTCCCCAGTGCTTAGAACAGTGCTTTGCACATAGTAAGCGCTTAATAAATCCCATCATTATTATTATTATTATTATTATTCTCTGGACCTCCGTTTCCTCATCTGGAAAATGGGGATTAAATGTGAGCCCCCAGTGGGATAACCCGATTACCTTGTAACCTCCCCAGTACTTAGAACAGTGCTTTGCACATAGTAAGCGCTTAATAAATGCCATTATTATTATTATTATTATTATTATTATTATTCTCTGGGCCTCCATTCCCTCATCTGCAAAATGGGGATTAAAACTGTGAGCCCCCCGTGGGACAACCCGATCACCTTGTAACCTCCCCAGTGCTTAGAACAGTGCTTTGCACATAGTAAGCGCTTAATAAATGCCATTATTATTAACAGTGCTTTGCACATAGTAAGCGCTTAATAAATGCTATCATCATTATTATTATTATTATTCTCTGGGCCTCCATTCCCTCATCTGCAAAATGGGGATTAAAACTGTGAGCCCCCCGTGGGACAACCCGATCACCCTGTGTCCTCCCCAGCACTTCGAACAGTGCTTTGCACATAGTAAGCGCTTAACAAATGTCATCGTTGTTGTCATTAATACAAATAAATCAGATCAGAGCTAGATACATGAGTGTTGCGGGGCTGGGAGAGGGGGATGAATAAAGGGAGCGAGTCAGGGTGACGCAGGAGTGGGAGAAGAGGAAAGAAGGGATTAGTCAGGGAAGGCCTCTTGGAGGAGATGGGCCTTTGAAGCAGGGGAGAGTCACTGTCTGTCGGATATTCCTTCATTCAGTCGTATTTCTTGAGCGCTTACTGTGTGCAGAGCACTGTACTAAGCGCTTGGGAAGTCCAAGTTGGCAACATCTAGAGACATCTAGAGACGGTCCCTACCCAACAGCGGGCTCACAGTCTAGGAGGACTTCCTTCCTCTCCCCCTCATCCCCCTCTCCATCCCCCCATCTTACCTTCCTCCCTTCCCCACAGCACCTGTATATATGTATATATGTTTGTACATATTTTTTTACTCTATTTATTTATTTAATTTATTTCTCCATATCTATTCTATTTTATTTTGTTAGTATCTTTGGTTTTGTTCTCTGTCTCCCTCTTTTAGACTGTGAGCCCACTGTTGGGTAGGGACTGTCTCTATATGTTGCCAGTTTGTACTTCCCAAGCGCTTAGGACAGTGCTCTGCACATAGTAAGCGCTCAATAAATATGATTGATGATGATGATGATAAAGAGGGAGGGCGTTCCAGGGGTCGGCGGCGAAAGAGATGAGACTGAGGTAATAATAATAATAATGTTGGCATTTGTTAAGCGCTTACTATGTGCAAAGCACTGTTCTAATCAATCAATCAATTGTATTTATTGAGCGCTTGGGAAGTCCAAGTTGGCAATGTCTAGAGACGGTCCCTACCCAACAGCGGGCTCACAGTCTAGAAGCGCTGGGGGGGATGCAGAAGGGATCGGGTTGTCCCACGTGGGGCTCACGGTCTTCTTCATCCCCATTTTCCAGATGAGGGACCTGAGGCTCAGAGCAGTTAAGTGGCTTGCCCAAGGTCACACAGCAGACACGTGGAGGAGCTGGGATTCGAACCCCTGTCCTCCGACTCCAAAGCCCGGGCTCTTTCCACGGAGCCCCGCTGGTCTAGTGAAGAGGTTGGCATTAGCGAAGCCGAGTGTGCGGGCCGGGGTGTAGCCTGTCCCCAAGCTGCCGGGCTCACTGTGCCCCCTGCCCTCCTTTTTGCCCGCCCGCTCCACTGGCACGTGGAGCGCCCATTCCCAACTACAAAGCTGGGGAAGATCTACGGGCTGTCCCCGCGCCCCGACGCTCAGTACAGTGCTCCGCATACAGTAAATAAATACGATCGATGAGGACCCAAGGCCCCCCTCCAGCCCCCACCTGAGTCCCCCGCGGGAGGTGGCGGGAGCGCGGGGGTGACGGCCCGGCTCGGCCCCCGCAGAGGAGAAGAAGGGCGGTGGGGGCGGCGGAGGCGGCGGCGGCGGCGGCGGCGGCCCGGTCCGGCTGCGCAGCTCCAACCGCAAGGACTCCATCTCGGAGGACGAGATGGTGCTGAGGGAGCGGAGCTACGACTACCAGTTCCGCTACTGCGGCCACTGCAACACGACCACCGACATCAAGGAGGCCAACTTCTTCGGCAGGTGGGGAGGCGGGGGCCCTCGGCGGGCGGCGGGCGGCGGCGGGCTCCCCGGCCCCGGCCGTCGACCCTCCGCGCTCTCGCCCTCCCCCCCCCAGCAACGCCCAGTACATCGTCAGCGGCTCGGACGACGGCTCCTTCTTCATCTGGGAGAAGGAGACCACCAACCTGGTGCGGGTCCTGCAGGGGGACGAGTCCATCGTCAACTGCCTGCAGCCCCACCCCAGCTACTGCTTCCTGGCCACCAGCGGCATCGACCCGGTGGTGCGGCTCTGGAACCCGCGGCCGGAGGTGAGGGGGACGGTCGGCGGTCCCGCCGCCCGCGGGGGGCGGTCCCCGGCCCTCCGGCCCCCCGGGCCCCCCCGCCATCGCGCCCCCTCCTCTCGGCCCGCAGAGCGAAGACGCCGGCGGCCGGGTGGTGGAGGACATGGAGGGCGCGTCGCAGGCCAACCAGCGGCGGATGAACGCCGACCCCCTGGAGGTGATGCTGCTCAACATGGGCTACCGCATCACGGGACTGAGCAGCGGCGGGCCCGGGGGCTCAGACGACGAGGACGGCTCAGAGGGGCAGGTCCAGTGCCGGCCCAGCTGAGACCCGGCCGGGCTTCGTCCCCTTCCCTTTCTCCCTCTGCCCCGCCGGGGCTGGGGACGGGAGGGAGGGGACGGGGCGGCCGGCGCCGACCGGCGGGCTCCTCCCTGGTGGGCCTCGGCCGGCCGGCGTCTCGCCCTGCAGTATTGCGGGGAGGAGGGGACCCCGGGCTCCCCCCTCCCCGTCCCCGGCGGCGCCTGAGGGGGTTCCTCCGGCTCTCCGTCCTCCCCGTGGGGCCGCCCCCTCCTCCGGGCTCCGGCTCCCCCTGCGTTGGGGCCACGGGGAGGCGAGGGGCCCGGGCGGCCCGGCTCGAGTGCGGCCTTTGTGTCTCTTCCCGCGAGCGAGTCCCCCCCAGGCTGCCCCGGGCCGGGCTGCTTCCTCTCCGCCCGGCCGGTGCTCTCCGCCCTCACCCCTGCCCCCTGGGCGCTCACCCCTGCTCTCCGCCCGCCGTGCCCTGCCCGGCCCCGCCAGCAGCGCTTCCGCCGTCGGTCGGGCGCCCGGTCCCGGCTGCCGGCGTCTTTCCAGCCTGGGCCGGCACATGCCCCCTGCCCCGCCGCCGGTCCCGAGTCCGGCCTGGCCCACCCCCGTCGCCCATCCTCAGGCCGGGGCTCCCTGAGGCCTCGGCCCATCCCACTCCTGTTGGGCCCGTTGGCCCGTCCCTGCCCTGCTCCACCAAAGGCCCGCAGCCAGTGGCCACCTCGGCCCCTCTCTCCGCCGGAGCCGAGGCCGGGGTCAATCCGGCTGGCAGTCTAGGTAGGAAAGGGATTCGGTCCACGGCCCCGTCCCCCGCACCCCGGAGCCCCGTCAGTCCCTGCCGGCCTAGAGCACTCCTCCTCGCGATGGAAAACGAAGAATATTTATTAGTGAAGGAAACAGCGGCTGCCAAGAGGACTCAATCCCCCTCTCACTCCCACCTCCCGGGTGGTGGGGGCCGGGGGAGGTCTCTCCGTGGGCCGGGCGAGGACGGAGCGGGCAGGAATGTCGTCGTCGTCGTCCCACCCCGCCACCGTCCCCGCTCCGGCCGCCGCCGGAGCACCCGGCAGCTTAGGTAGAGGCAGGGCGTTTTTGGTGGCTATCCGTCCCCGGGGGACAAAGGGGAAGCAATTAAAACCATTTTGTTCTAGGGTCGGAAGTGTCCTTTGTTGGGGCGGAGGAGGCCCGTGGGGTCCGACTCTGCCCCCCCCCAGACCTCAGCCTCTAGCTAAATGTGATCCTCTCTCTCTCTCTCTCCCACACAAGAGTTGAGGACCCCGGGGTTCTGGGGGCGGGAGAAGGGCGGCCGGTCCCCCGTTGTGGTCAGGCGTTCGGGTTTGGGGGGCGCCCACATCTCCGGACTGGTTTTGGAGGGGCATGAAAGACGTACAGTCATTTCCGCTTGGTGACGAAAAGCTCCTTCGTCTCTAGTGGGAGGAGTGGCGGGGGGGTGCCATTGTGAGCCTAGTGCCGGTTGCTGATGATAATAATTAAGTGCCTACTGAGTGTCAATCACTCTGCCAAGTGTGGCGTGGCTTACGGGCCAACCCGACTCTTTCCTCACAGGGTACAGGGTGGAAGCCCTCCCTCCTGCCCCAAGGACCTCGGAAGCCTAATTAATTAATCATGGCATTTGTTAAGCACTTACTGTGTGCCGAGCACTGTACTAAGCGCCGGGGTGGATACAAGCAGATCGGGTTGGCCACGGTCCCTGCCCCACGTGGCCAGCCTCAGTCCCCATTTTACAGATGAGGTCATCGAAACGCGGAGAAGCCAAGTGACTTACCCGGGGTCCCACAGCGGGCGCGGGGCAGAGCTGGGATTAGAACCCACGACCCTCCGATTCCCAGGCTCGTGCTCTAGCGGGCTTCTTGAGTTGGGCCGCGGCCTCTGCCTTTACATTTTCCCCTCGGGATCGGCGGCCGGACACTCTGCCCGAGATAAACTGGAAGCTGGCCGTGGGGAAATCACACCGCAATCATATTTATCGAGCGCTTCCTGTGCGCAGAGCACTGTACGAAGCGCTTGGGAGGGTACAGTAGAACTGAGTTGGTAGACGTGTTCCCGGCCCACAAGGAGCTTACAGTCTAGAGGGGGAGAGAGACATTAAAATATAGATATGGACATAATTGGCGCGTGACCGAGGGCGGGGTGAATATCAAGAGCTTATTTGTATGACTCCGTGGGCAAGGGTGAGGCAGAAGAGAGAGGGAGAAGGGAAAATGGGAGTTTAGTCGGGGAAGGTCTTTTGGGAGAGATGTGATTTTTGAAAAATAAGTCTTGGAAGGTGGGGAGAGGGATAGTCTGTCGAATAGGAAGTTTTAGGCCGGAGAGAGGACGGGTCAACACAGAAATCGACAAGATCGAGGTACAGTAAGTAGGTTGGCCAAGTAGTAGAGCCAAGTGGAAGTGAAATCGGAGGGGGAGGTGAGGCGATTGAGTGCTATTAAGGAGTTTCTGTTTGGTGCAGGTGGATGGGTAACCCTTGGAGGTTCTTGAATGGGAAGATAAGGACTGAATGTTTTTTAGAAAAATGATCTGAGCAGCGGAGCCAAGTATGGACTGGAGTGGGGAGAGACAGGAGTCAGGAGGGTCACAGGGAGGCCTAGGCGGTAGTCAAGATGAAATAGAATAAGCGCTTGGATCAGTGTAGTAGCAGTTTGGAGAGAAAAGATGAGATTTTATAGGAATGTGAAAATGGAACCGACGGGATTTGGTCGTATTTAACGTGTGGGATGAATGGGAGATGAGTTGAGGATAATGCCAAGGTCCTGGGCTTGTGAGGTGGAGGATGGCAGTGCCGTCTACAGTGGTGGAAAAGTCGGGGGAAGAGATTTTGCGGGGAAGATGATGAGTTATTTTTTGGACATGCGCGTTTGAGGTGTCAGCGGGACATCTAAAGAGCCATGTCCCGAAGGCGGGAGGAAATCCAAGACTGCAGGGAAAGCGAAAGATAAGAGCTGGAGAGATAGATTTGGGAATCATCCCCTAGCGATGGTAGTTGAAGTTTGTGGGTGGAAGACAGAGGAAGAGAAAGGGGACCGAGAATGAGCGGTCAGCGAGATAGGAGGAGAACCAGGAGAGGACGGTGTCAGCAAAGCCAAGGTTAGATAATGTTTCCAGGAGAAGGAGGTGGCCCCCAGTGATGATGATGATGGCATTTATTAAGCGCTTACTATGTGCAAAGCACCGTTCTAAGCTCAGGGGGGATGCAAGGTGATTAGGTTGTCCCACGTGGGGCTCACAGACTTAATCCCCATTTTACAGACGGCATCGAGAAGTTAAGTGACTTGCCCAAGTCACACAGCTGACAACTGGCGGAGCTGGGATTCGAACCCATGACCTCTGACCCCAAAGCCCGGGCTCTTTCCACCGAGCCACGCTGCTCCTCGGTGTCGAAGGCGGCCGAGAGGTTGAGGGGGGTCGGATTCGGATGAGGCTGGAGAAATTGGATATGGCAAGAAGGAGATTGCTGGTAACCTTTGAGAGGGCAGGTTTCATGGAGCGACGGGGACGGAAGCCAGATTAAAATGGGTGAAGGACTGTATATGTTGCCATCTTGTACTTCCCAAGCGCTTAGTACAGTGCTCTGCACACAGTAAGCACTCAATAAATACAATTGATTGATTGATTGAAGGAGAAAACTGGAGAGAGAGGAAGTCGCTCAAGGAGTTTGGAGTAGAAGGATAGCAGGGACGGGGTGATAACTAGAAGGAGCTGTGGATCAAAAGAGCATTTTTTTTAGGATAAGGGAGTCATCATCATCATCATCAATCGTATTGAGCGCTTACTATGTGCAGAGCACTGTACTAAGCGCTTGGGAAGTACAAATTGGCAACACACAGAGACAGTCCCTACCCAACAGTGGGCTCACAGTCTAAAAGGGGGAGACAGAGAACAAAACCAAACATACCAACAAAATAAAATAAATAGGATAGAAATGTACAAGTAAAATAAATAAATAGAGTAATAAATATGTACAACCATATCTACATATATACAGATGTACAACTAGAAGGAGCTGTGGATCAAAAGAGCATTTTATTTTGTAGGATAAGGGAGTCATGAGGATGTTTGAAAGCAGTGAGGACGGAGCCATTGGAGAGTGGCCATTTCCCGACCGTTTCAAGCGCTTAGTACAGTGCTCTGCACCCAGTAAGCGCTCAATGAATACGATTGATGATGACCAGGAAATAGCTGGGGGACCCAGCCCCCATCTAATTAATTAACTGGGCTATTTGTTAAGTGCTTACTACGTACCGAGAAGCAGCGTGTCTCAGTGGAAACAGCACCGGCTTGGGAGGCAGAGGTCCTGGGTTCTAGTCCCGGCTCCGCCACGCGTCTGCTGTGTGACCTTGGGAAAGTCACTTTTAACTTCTCTTAACCTCAGTTACCTCATCTGTAAAACGGGGATTAAGACTGTGAGCCCCAAGTGGGACAACCTGATCACCTTGTATCCCCCCCCCAGCGCTTAGAACAGTGTTTCGCACATAGTAAGCGCTTAACAAATGCCGTCATTGTTATCACCAAGCACTGAATTCAGCGCCAGGGCCGATACAAGATCAACAGGTCCCACACGGGGCTCACGTTCCTAGTAAGAGGGAAAACAGGTATTGAATCCCTATTTGGAGAATCAATCAATCAATCAATCAATCGTATTTATTGAGCGCTTACTATGTGCAGAGCACTGTACTAAGCGCTTGGGAAGTACAAATTGGCAACACATAGAGACAGTCCCTACCCAACAGTGGGCTCACAGTCTAAAAGGGGGAGACAGAGAACAGAACCAAACATACCAACAAAATAAAATAAATAGGATAGAAATGTACAAGTAAAATAAATAAATAGAGTAATAAATATGAGAAGCAGCGGAAAGAGCCCGGGCTTTGGAGTCAGAGGTCATGGGTTCAAATCCTGGCTCCACCAGCTGTCAGCTGGGTGACTTTGGGCGAGTCACTTCACTTCTCCGGGCCTCTGTTACCTCATCTGTAAAATGGGGATGAAGACTGTGAGCCCTCCGTGGGACAACCTTGTAACCTCCCCAGCGCTTAGAACAGTGCTTTGCACATAGTAAGCGTTTGATAAGCGCTTAGTACAGCACATAGTAGCACATAGTAAGCGCTCAATAAATACGATTGATGATAATAAATGCCATTATTATTATTATTATTTTGCAGAGGAGAGAGCTGAGGCACGGAGAAGTGAAGTGGCTCACCTAAGGTCGTACAGCAGACCGGTGGCAGAGCTGGGATTCGAACCCGCGTCCTCTGACTACCAAGTTTGAGTTCGTTCAGCGCTTTCCGCTAGCCCATGCTGCATCTCCTAAGGTTTCTTGCCAACGGGAATGTCCAGCCCGCAGGGGCCAAACTGGAGGGCCGGGGGCGGGAGCGGGGGCTGTGGTACTTACTGGTCACTCGGTCCCGAGATCGAGCCCCGTGACCTCTAGAACGGTCCCTCTGTCCTAAGCGAGGGCGATGCAGCCACTGGGGGAGAGTGGAGGAAGGAAGCAGTGTGGCCTAGTGGAAAGAGCAAGGACCTGGGTTCCAGTCCCGGCTCTGCCACTCGTCTGCTGTGTGTGACCCTGGGCAAGTCACTTCGCTTCTCCGTGCCTGTTACCTCATCCATAAAATGGGGATTCATTCATTCATTCATTCATTCATATTTATTGAGCGCTTACTGTGTGCAGAGCACTGGACTAAGCGCTTCGGGAAGTCCAAGTTGGCAACAGATAGAGACGGGCCCTACCCAACCGTGGGCTCATTCATTCATTCATTCAATCATATTTATTGAGCGCTTACTGTATGCCGAGCACTGTACTAAGCGCTTGGGAAGTCCAAGTTGGCAACATATAGAGACAGTCATCATCATCATCAATCGTATTTATTGAGCGCTTACTGTGTGCCGAGCACTGTACTAAGCGCTTGGGAAGTCCAAGTTGGCAACATCTAGAGACAGTCCCTACCCAACAGCGGGCTCACAGTCTAGAAGGGGGAGACAGAGAACAAAACTAAACATACTAACAAAATAAAATAGATATGTACAAGTAAAATAAATAGAGTAATAAATATGTACAGACATATATCCATATATACAGGTGCTGTGGGGAAGGGAAGGAGGTAAGATGGGGGGGATGGAGAGGGGGATGAGGGGGAGAGGAAGGAAGGGGCTCAGTCTGGGAAGGCCTCCTGGAGGAGGTGAGCTCTCACTAGGGCCTTGAAGGGAGTGTGGCTTGGGGGCGTGGTGAAGGGGAAGTGTAGGGTGGCTTGGGGAACTCTCTGTCTCCTCCTTTTAGACTGTGAGCCCACTGTTGGGTAGGGACTGTCTCTATGTGTTGCCAACTCGGACTTCCCAATCGCTTAGTACAGTGCTCTGCACACAGTAAGCGCTCAATAAATACGATTGATTGATTGTCGCCCTCCCCCTTCTAGACTGTGAGCCCACTGTTGGGTAAGGACCGTCTCTAGATGATGTTGCCAACTTGTACTTCCCAAGCGCTTAGTCCAGTGCTCTGCACACAGTAAGCGCTCACTAAATACGACTGATTGATGGATTGATTAGAACAGTGCTTTGCACATAGTAAGCGCTTAATAAACGCCATCATTATTATTATTCTTCTATGGACCTCCATTCCCTCATCTGCAAAATGGGGATTAAAACTGTGAGCCCCCCGTGGGACAACCCGATCATCCTGTGTCCTCCCCAGCGCTTAGAACAGTGCTTTGCACGTAGTAAGTGCTTAATAAATGCCATCATCCTCATTATTAATATTATTATTATTCTCTGGGCCTCTGTTCCCTCATCTGTAAAATGGGGATTAAAACTGTGAGCCCCCCGTGGGACAACCCGATCACCCTGTGTCCTCCCCAGTGCTTAGAACAGTGCTTTGCACATAGTAAGCGCTTAATAAATGCCATCATCATCATTATTATTATTATTATTATTCTCTGGGCCTCCGTTCCCTCATCTGCAAAATGGGGATTAAAATCTTGAGCCCCCCCGTGGGACAACCCGATCACCCTGTGTCCTCCCCAGCGCTTAGAACAGGGCTTTGCACGTAGTAAGCGCTTAACAAATGCCATCGTTGTTCTTCTTGACTGGTGCACGTGAAGAGGGGACCGGAAGTGTGGCTTGGGGCGCGCGAAGAAGGGACCGGAAGTGTGGCGAGGAGGGAACCGGAAGTGTGTCTTGGGGGCGCTCGAGGAAGGGACCGGAAGTGTGGCTTGGGGGCGCGCGAGGAGGGGACCGGAAGTGTGGCTTGGGGACGCGCGGGGAGGGACCGGAAGTGTGGCTTGAGGGGAGCGAGGAAGGGACCGGAAGTGTGGCTTGGGGGTGCGCGAGGAGGGGACCGGAAGTGTGGCTTGGGGCGCGCGAGGAAGGGACCGGAAGTGTGTCTTGGGGGTGCGCGAGGAGGGGACCGGAAGTGTGGCTTGGGGGCGCGGGAGGAGGGACAGGAAGTGTGTCTTGGGGGACGCGCGAGGAGAGGCCGGAAGTGTGGCTTGGGGCGCGAGGAGGGCACCGGAAGTGTGGCTTGGGGCGCGCGAGGAAGGGACCGGAAGTGTGGCTTGAGGGCGCGAGGAAGGGACCGAAGTGTGGCTTGGGGGACGGGCGAGGAGAGGCCGGAAGTGTGGCTTGGGGCGAGAGGAGGGGACCGGAAGTGTGGCTTGGGGCGCGTGAGGAGGGGACCGGAAGTGTGGCTTGAGGGCGCGAGGAGGGGACCGGAAGTGTGTCCTGGAGGGATGGCGGAAGCGGAAGGGAGCTGGCCGCTGCTCGTGCCGCCGGGCATGGCGGAAGTGGAGGCGGCGGCGGCGGCGGCGGTGGTGTCCGTGGAGACGGCCATGGATGGGGAGCGGAACCGCTTCCCCCACTGCGTGGTGTGGACGCCCATCCCCGTGCTGACGTGAGTGCCCCCACCCGACTCGATACATCCCATTTATTAACAATATTCATTCATTCATTCAATCGTATTTATTGAGCGCTTACTGTGTGCAGAGCACTGCACTAAGCGCTTGGGAAGTCCAAGTGGGCAACATATAGAGACAGTCCCTACCCAACAGCAGGCTCACAGTCATTCATTCATTCAGTCGTATTTATTGAGCGCTTACTGTGTGCAGAGCACTGGACTATCAATCAATCACTCAATCGTATTTATTGAGCGCTTACTGTGTGCAGAGCACTGCACTAAGCGCTTGGGAGAGTACAGGTTGGCAACATACAGAGACGGTCCCTACCCAACAGTGGGCTCCCAGTCTAGAAGGGGGAGACAGAGAACACAACAAAACATATTAACAAAAGAAAATAAATAAATAGAATATGTACAAGTAAAGTAAATGAATACACATATATACACTCATTCATTCATTCAATCGTATTTATAGAGCGCTTACTGTGTGCAGAGCACCGGACTAAGCGCTTGGGAAGTACAGGTTGGCAACATACAGAGACGGTCCCTACCCAACAGTGGGCTCCCAGTCTAGAAGGGGGAGACAGAGAACACAACAAAACATATTAACAAAAGAAAATAAATAAATAGAATATGTACAAGTAAAATAAATGAATACACATATATACATTCATTCATTCATTCAATCGTATTTATTGAGCGCTTACTGTGTGCAGAGCACCGGACTAAGCGCTTGGGAAGTACAGGTTGGCAACATACAGAGACGGTCCCTACCCAACAGCGGGCTCCCAGTCTAGAAGGGGGAGACAGAGAACACAACAAAACATATTAACAAAAGAAAATAAATAAATAGAATATGTACAAGTAAAATAAATGAATACACATATATACATTCATTCATTCATTCAATCGTATTTATAGAGCGCTTACTGTGTGCAGAGCACCGGACTAAGCGCTTGGGAAGTACAGGTTGGCCACATCTAGAGACGGGCCCTACCCAACAGTGGGCTCACAGTCTAGAAGGGGGAGACGGGCAACAAAGCAAAACATATTAACAGACGAAAATAAATAAATAGAATATGTACAAGTAAAATAAATGAATACACATATATACATTCATTCATTCATTCAATCGTATTTATAGAGCGCTTACTGTGTGCAGAGCACCGGACTAAGCGCTTGGGAAGTACAGGTTGGCCACATCTAGAGACGGGCCCTACCCAACAGTGGGCTCACAGTCTAGAAGGGGGAGACGGGCAACAAAGCAAAACATATTAACAGACGAAAATAAATAAATGGAATATGTACAAGTAAAATAAATAGATATACATATGTACATTCATTCATTCAATCGTATTTATTGAGCACTTACTGTGTGCAGAGCACTGGACTAAGCGCTTGGGAAGTCCAGGTTGGCAACATCTAGAGACAGTCCCGACCCAACAGTGGGCTCCCAGCCTAAAAGGGGGAGACTGAGAACAAAACCAAACATACTAACAAAATAAAATAAATAGAATAGATAGGTACAAGTAAGATAAATAAATAGAGTAATAAATATGTACGAACGTATGTATATATGCTCAGTGGAAAGAGGCCGGGCTTGGGAGTCAGAGGTCATGGGTTCGAATCCCGGCTCTGCCCCTTGTCAGCTGGGTGACCTTGGGCAAGTCACTTCACGTCTCTGGGCCTCAGTGACCTCATCTGGAAGATGGGGATGAAGACTGTGAGCCCCACGTGGGGCAACCTGATCACCTTGTGTCTACCCCAGCGCTTAGAACAGTGTTTGACACGTAGTAAGCGCTTAACAAATACCAACATTATTATTATTCATTCATTCAATCGTATTGAGCGCTTCCTGTGTGCAGAGCACTGGACTAAGCGCTTGGGAAGGACAAGTTGGCAACATCTAGAGATGGGCCCTACCCGACAGCGGGCTCGTGGCTCAATCAATCAATCAATCGTATTGAGCGCTTACTGTGTGCAGAGCAGTGTACTAAGCGCTTGGGAAATACAAGTCGGCAACATCTAGAGACGGGCCCTACCCGACAGCGGGCTCACAGTCTAAAAGGGGGAGACAGAGAACAAAACCAAACATACTAACAAAATAAAATAAATCATCATCAATCGTATTTATTGAGCGCTTACTGGGTGCAGAGCACTGTACTAAGCGCTTGGGAAGTACACGTTGGCAACATATAGAGACAGTCCCTACCCATAAATAGATAAATAAATAAATAGAATAGATATGTACAAGTAAAATAAATAAACAAATAGAGTAATAAATATGTACAAAATATACATGTATATGTGTATGTATATATGCTCAGTGGAAAGAGGCCGGGCTTGGGAGTCAGAGGTCATGGGTTCAAATGCCGCCTCTGCCACTTGGACGGAGAACAAAATCAAACATACTAACAAAATAAAATAAATAGAATAGATATGGACAGGTTAAATAAATAAATAAATAGAGTAATAAATTTGTACAAACACATATGTTTGTACATATATGTATATGTGTATGTATATGTGCTCAGTGGAAAGAGGCCGGGCTTGGGAGTCAGAGGTCATGGATTCGAATCCCGGCTCTGCCACTTGTCAGCTGGGTGGCCTTGGGCAGGTCACTTCACTTCTCTGGGCCTCAGTTCCCTCATCTGGAAAATGGGGGTGAAGATTGCGAGCCCCACGTGGGGCAACCTGATCACCTCGTATCCACCCCAGTGCTTAGAACAGTGTCTGGCACGTCGTAAGCGCTTAACAAATACCAGCATTATTATTATTCATTCATTCAGTCGTATTTATTGAGCGCTTTACTGTGTGCAGAGCACTGGACTAAGCGCTTGGGAAGTACTCTGGTGGGGGGTCTTTGGGTGGGCACCGGTTCTCTCCTGGGCCGGGCACCCCGGTGGGCCTTGACCACAGTGGCTCTGACCCGGCCCCCCGGCCCCAAACCCCCGCGCTCTCCGGGGCTGCTGTGCCCACTCAGACCTCACCCACCGCTGCTCTGTCTTTGCCCGCAGGTGGTTCTTCCCCATCATCGGCCACATGGGCATCTGCACGTCGACGGGCATCATCCGGGACTTCGCGGGCCCGTACTTTGTCTCCGTGAGTCCGGCCCGGGATCCTGGGGCACCGGGGGGCTTCGTGGGGGGGGAAGCCCCTACTGGGCCCCAGCCACCCTGGCACACCGGGCGGGTACTGATGCGGATGCCCAGTGGGTCAGGCTCCCTATGGTGGGGCGGGAAGGATGGGCACACGCTGGGCGGGTACGGCAGGGGGGCAGGCTGAGCGCCGAGGCTGAAGCGATAACTTTAGCATGACCGCAAACCCCTTCCCCCCGCCTTTATGTCCATATTGGTAATTTATTTAGATCAATATCTGTCTTCCCCCCTTAGACTGTAAGCTCATCATGGGCAGGGACGTGTCTGCCAGCTCTGTTAAGCTGAGGAGCTGAGAGCTCACCTCCTCCAGGAGGCCTTCCCAGACTGAGCCCCTTCCTTCCTCTCCCCCTCGTCCCCCTCTCCATCCCCCCATCTTCCCTCCTTCCCTTCCCCACAGCACCTGTATATATGTATATATGGTTGTACATATTTATTACTCTATTTATTTATTTATTTATTTATTTTACTTGTACATTTCTATCCTATTTATTTTATTTTGTTGGTATGTTTGGTTCTGTTCTCTGTCTCCCCCTTTTAGACTGTGAGCCCACCGTTGGGTAGGGACTGTCTCTGTGTGTTGCCAATTTGTACTTCCCAAGCGCTTAGTACAGTGCTCTGCACATAGTAAGCGCTCAATAAATACGATTGATTGATTGATTGATTAAGCACTTAGTACAATCGTATTTATTGGTTCCAGACTGTGAGCCCGCTGTTGAGTAGGGACCGTCTCTATGCGTTGCCAACTTGGACTTCCCAAGCGCTTAGTACAGTGCTCTGCACCCAGTAAGCGCTCAATAAATACGATTGATTGATCGTCTCCCCCTTCTAGACTGTGAGCCTGCTGTTGGGTAGGGACCGTCTCTATGCGTTGCCAACTTGGACTTCCCAAGCGCTTAGTACAGTGCTCTGCACCCAGTAAGCGCTCAATAAATACGATTGATTGATCGTCTCCCCCCTTCTAGACTGTGAGCCCGCTGTTGGGTAGGGACCGTCTCTATGCGTTGCCAACTTGGACTTCCCAAGCGCTTAGTACAGTGCTCTGCACCCAGTAAGCGCTCAATAAATACGATTGATTGATCATCTCCCCCTTCTAGATGTGAGCCCGCTGTTGAGTAGGGACCGTCTCTATGCGTTGCCAACTTGGACTTCCCGAGCGCTTAGTACAGTGCTCTGCACACAGTAAGCGCTCAAGGAATGCGATTGAATGAATGAATGAATGAATCTATGGAGCGCTAAGTACGGTGCTTTGCACACAGCGCTCAATAAATACGATTGAGTGAATTGATTGAGCGCTTAGTACAGTGCTCTGCACACAGTAAGCGCTCAATAAATACGTTTGAATGAATGAGTGAATTTATGGAGCGCTTAGTACGGTGCTCACAGTCTAAAAGGGGGAGACAGAACAAAACCAAACATACTAACAAAATAAAATAAATCATCATCAATCGTATTTATTGAGCGCTTACTGGGTGCAGAGCACTGTACTAAGTGCTTGGGAAGTACAAGTTGGCAATATATAGAGACAGTCCCTACCCATAAATAAATAAATAGAATAGATATGTACAAGTAAAATAAATAAACAAATAGAGTAATAAATATGTACAAAATATACATCTATATGTGTATGTATATATGCTCAGTGGAAAGAGGCCGGGCTTAGCACACAGCGCTCAATAAATACGATTGAATGAATGAATTGATTGAGCGCTTAGTACGGCGCTCTGCAGACAGTAAGCGCTCAATAAATGCGATTCAATAAATGCGATTGAGTGAATGAATTTATTGAACGCTTAGTACAGTGCTCTGCACACAGTAAGCGCTGAATCGATACAATTGATGATTCTAATTCTTTCAGACTGTGAGCCCGCTGTTGGGTAGGGGCTGTCTCTATATGTTGCCAATTTGTACTTCCCAAGCGCTCAGTACAGTGCTCTGCACACAGTAAGCGCTCAAGGAATGCGAATGAATGAATGAATTCATGGAGCGCTAAGTACAGTGCTTTGCACACAGCGCTCAATAAATACGATTGAATGAATGAATCGATTGAGCGCTTAGTACAGTGCTCTGCACACGGTAAGCGCTCAATCAACACGTTTGAATGAATGAGTGAATTTATGGAACGCTTAGTACCGTGCTCTGCACACAGCGCTCAATAAATACGATTGAATGAATGAATTGATTGAGCGCTTAGTACGGCGCTCTGCAGACAGTAAGCGCTCAATAAATGCGATTCAATAAATGCGATTGAGTGAATGAATTTATTGAACGCTTAGTACAGTGCTCTGCACACAGTAAGCGCTGAATCGATACAATTGATGATTCTAATTCTTTCAGACTGAGCCCATGTTGGGTAGGGACTGTCTCTATATGTTGCCAATTTGTACTTCCCAAGCGCTCAGTACAGTGCTCTGCACACAGTAAGGGCTCAATAAATACAATTGATGATTCTAATTCTTTCAGACTGTGAGCCCACTGTTGGGTAGGGGCTGTCTCTATATGTTGCCAATTTGTACTTCCCAAGCGCTTAGTCCAGTGCTCTGCACATAGTAAGCGCTCAATAAATACGATTGATGATGATGATGCTGTGCCCACAGGAAGCGCTCAATAAATATAATTGGCGGACTCTCCCTTCTTTCTCTTCCCGCGTCCTTTCCCCGCCCATCCTTCCCCTTCCTTTCCTCTCCTTTCTGCCCGCGGACACAGTCGGCCCCGGCTGCAGCCGGGCAGTGGGGCTCTGGGGTCCCGTGACGACGGAGGGGGTTTGGGCAGCGGATCGCTCCGCCTGCGCCCGGGTACCGGGTGACGCCCCGGCCGCCCGGCGCGGACCCCCTGACCCCTTCTCTGCCCCCGCAGGAGGACCACATGGCCTTCGGAAAGCCCGTGAAGTAAGTGCTGCCGCTCAAACCCGCCGGGGCGGGCACCCTGTGCCACGGGCACAGCCCACGGCATCGACCCTCCTCACTACCCTGGAGGGTCGATGTTGCCAACTTGTACTTCCCAAGCGCTCAGGACGGTGCTGTGCATGCAGTAAGCGCTCAGTAAATACGACTGAATGAATGAATACCCGGGGCCAAGTCAGCAGAACGAGCTGCTTCCTCTGTATAATAGTAATAATTGAGTTGTCTCTTGGTGCTCAACACCTAAGTGCCGGGGTAACTAAAAGATCGTTAATCCCACGGCTCAGCCCACGGCGTTGACCCTCCTCACTACCCTTTAGGGTAGATGTTGCCAACTTCTACTTCCCAAGCGCTCAGTACAGTGCTCTGCATGCAGTAAGCGCTCAGTAAATACGACTGAATGAGTGAATACCCTGGGCCAAGTCAGCAGAGCGAGCTGCTTCCTCTGTAAAATAGTAATAATAATAACTGAGGTGTCTGGTAAACGCTTTTTGTGCTCAACACCTAAGTGCCGGGGTAGCTAAAAGATCGTTAATCCCACGGCTCAGCCCACGGCATCGACCCTCCTTGCCAACTTGTACTTCCCAAGCGCTTAGTACAGTGCTCTGCACGCAGTAAGCGCTCAATAAATACAACTGAATGAATGAATACCCTGGGCCAAGTCAGCAGAGCGAGCTGCTTCCTCGGTATAACGGTAATAATAATAATTGAGGTGTCTGGTAAACGCTCTTTGTGCCCAACACCTAAGTGCCGGGGTAGCTAAAAGATCGTTAATCCCATGGCTCAGCCCACGGCATCGACCCTCCTCACTACCCTGGAGGGTCGATGTTGCCAACTTGTACTTCCCAAGCGCTTAGGACAGTGCTGTGTACGCAGTAAGCTCTCAATAAATACGACTGACTGAATGAATGAATGAATTGAGTTGTCTGGTAAACGCTCTTTGTGCCCAACACCTAAGTGCCGGGGTAGCTAAAAGATCATTAATCCCACGGCTCAGCCCAGGGCATCGACCCTCCTCACTACCCTGGAGGGTTGATGTTGCCAACTTGTACTTCCCAAGCGCTTAGGACAGTGCTCTGCACGCAGTAAGCGCTCAATGAATACGACAATGAATGAATGAATGAATTGAGGTGTCTGGTAAACGCTCTTTGTGCTCAACACCTAAGTGCCGGGGTAGCTAAAAGATCGTTAATCCCACGGCTCAGCCCACGGAATCAACCCTCCTCACTACCCTGGAGGGTCGATGTTGCCAACTTGTACTTCCCAAGCGCTCAGTACAGTGCTCTGCATGCAGTAAGCGCTCAGTAAATACGACTGAATGAATGAATACCCTGGGCCAAGTCAGCAGAGCGAGCTGCTTCCTCTGTATAACAGTAATAATAATAATTGAGGTGTCTGGTAAACGCTCTTTGTGCTCAACACCTAAATTCCGGGGTAGCTAAAAGATCGTTAATCCCCGTTCCATATGGGGCTCACAGTCTACGGGCGAGGGAGAACCGGTCTTGAATCCCCATTTTCAGATGAGGAAACTGAGGCACGGAGAAGCTAAGGCGCCTGCCCAAGGTAACAGAGCTATTTGTTTATTTTACTTGTACACATCTATTCTATTTATTTTATTTTATTAAATCATATTTATTGAACGCTTACTGTGTGCAGAGCACTGGACTAAGCGCTTGGGATGTACAAGCTGGCAACATCTAGAGCTTCTCTAGTGCTTCCCAAGTGCTTAGTACAGTGCTCTGCAATCAATCAATCGTATTTATTGAGCGCTTACTGTGTGCAAGCGCTTAGTACAGTGCTGTGCAATCAATCGTATTTATTGAGTGCTTACTGTGTGCAGAGCACTGGACTAAGCGCTTGGGATGTACAAGCTGGCAACATCTAGAGACGGTCCCTACCCAACAGGGGGCTCACAGTCTAGAAGGGGGAGACAGAACAAAACCAAACATACTAACAAAATAAAATAAATAGAATAGATAGGTACAAGTAAAATAAATAGAGTAATTAATATGTACAAACATATATACAGGTGCTGTGGGGAAGGGAAGGAGGTAAGATGTGGGGGATGGAGAGGGGGAGGGAGGGGGGATAATACAGCGCACGGAACCTAGTAAGCAGCATGGCTCAGTGGAATGAGCCCGGGCTTTGGAGTCAGAGGTCAGGGGTTCAAATCCCGGCTCCGCCAATTGTCAGCTGGGTGACTTTAGGCAAGTCACTTCACTTCTCTGAGCCTCAGTTCCCTCATCTGTAAAATGGGGATTAAGACTGTGAGCCCCACGTGGGATAACCTGATCACCTTGTAAACTCCCCAGCGCTTAGAACAGTGCTTTGCACATAGTAAGCGCTTAATAAATGCCATCATTATTATTAGTAGTAGTAGTAGTAAGCGCTTAGCAATCCCCACAGTTATTATCATTACTATTATTTTTTTAATGGCATTTATTAAGCGCTTACTATGTGCCGTTCTAAGCGCTAGGGAGGTGATCAAGTTGTCCCACGTGGGGCTCACGGTCTTCACCCCCATTTTACAGATGAGGGAACTGAGGCCCGGAGAAGTGAAGTGACTTGCCCGAAGTCACGCAGCTGACAATTGGCGGAGCCGGGATTTGGACCCGTGAAGCTTAACCTCTCTGGGCCTTGGCTTCCGCCTCCTCCGGGAAACGGGGAGAGGACTTAGCCTGGACCGTGAGCCCCTCGTGGGACGGGGACTGTGTCCAACCTGATTCTCTACCCCAGCGCTTAATACAGCGCACGGAACCTAGTGAGCACTTAACAAACCCCACAGTTATTATTATCGTTACTGTTATTATTATTATTATTATTAGGATCCCGGCCTCCGACCCTCCGGGGGGTTGTGAGGGATGAGGAGATTGGCGAGGCGCTGCAGAGCGAAGTGGCGGTGGCGGGTGGCCGGTTGGGAGGAGAGTCGGGGTCTCGACCCCAGATTTCCAATCACTTTTGGTTCCTGGGCCGTCAGGTACTGGAAACTGGACCCGAGCAAAGTGTGCGTCAGTGGCCCCAACGCCTGGGACACGGCCGTGCACGATGCCTCCGAAGAGTACAAGCACCGCATGGTAATAATATAATAACGATGGCATTTATGAAGCGCTTACTATGTTCTAAGCGCTGGAAATCCGACCCGGGGATGGGGTGGGAGGGCCCGGGCCCCACAAGGTAAACCTGCTCTGCGGTTGGGGGGCACCCGGCACCGAGGACGGGGGGCACCCCGGGCCCCGCGGGGTAAACTTGCCCTGCAGCTGGGAGATCTTGGGGTGGAAGAATCCAGGCCCCACAG
The DNA here is from genome assembly GCF_015852505.1 of Tachyglossus aculeatus. NCBI lineage: Eukaryota > Metazoa > Chordata > Mammalia > Monotremata > Tachyglossidae > Tachyglossus > Tachyglossus aculeatus. The sequence goes on from NC_052081.1 coordinate 48,634,573, forward strand.
GGAAGACCCATCCTGTAGCCCGGGGGGGACCCAGTTTGGGGGGAGTCCAACCCGTCCAGCAGCTTGAGAGGACCCGGGGCAAGGGACGTAGCCGGGGCGGGGGGTGGGTGAGGGTCCAGACCGTTTCTGCAGGCTCTGCCCCTCTCCCTGGATCGGGAAGGGCTGACACCTCGCCGTCCGCAGCACAACCTCTGCTGTGACAACTGCCACTCGCACGTGGCGCTGGCCCTGAATCTGATGCGCTATGACAACAGTGCCAGCTGGAACATGGTGAAGCTGTGCCTCTACTGCCTGCTGTACGGGAAGTACGTGAGGTGAGCCCGCCCACGGGGCCCGGCGGGCAGTCCCGCCCGGGAGAATCCGGGTCTCCGGACGGCCAGCAGCCCCAGGACCCCCTGATGTCCGCTCGGCCCTCCTCCCGCCCGTGGGGTTTGCCTCCCTGCCCGCCGGCACCCCCTCAGAGCCTGGGGTCAGAGGTCAAGAGACCCTGTGGCACCTAGGAGCCCCAGGGGGTGTGGGCGGGTGTCCCAGGTCTGGGGAGCAGCCCCCCACCGACTCCCCTGTCCTCCTCCATCTCTCCCCCCCGTCCCCACCGCAGCCTCGGGGCCTTGGTGAAGACCTGGCTCCCCTTCCTCCTCTTCCTGGGCGTCATCCTGACCGTCACCCTGACGCTCCACCTGCGGTGATGGAGCCGCCCCGCTGCCCCGGCGGGGCCCACAGAGAGACGTCAACCCCCGCCACGTCCCGCGGGAGGAAGGACGGAACTCCGGGGATGCCCCTGCCGGTCTGGATGTTGGTCCCCGAGCGGAAGGGACTCCCCGATGGGCTGCCCTACAGCCCATCGTCATCATCTCTTGTCCTTTAGCCACCCTCGCCCACCTGGAGAGTGTCTTCCCAGTCCCCACCCTAGGAGATCTCCCCTGTAGTAGAGCCCCCCACACACCTGACACCCGCTTGGCCCTCCAGATCTGGTCCAGCCCTGGCCCGTCGGCCTCGGTCATCCCCTCCCCATTCCTGTCCACCAGTCCCGCCCCCGACTGGACCTCCCAGCCCCTGGACCAGCATGGTTCAGCTCACCCCCAGGACCACATCCCTAGTCCCACACTTCGTCTCCTCGACTCGTCCTGCTCTTCCCCCGGGCAGGGATCGGCTCCTCCTCTGCTGGGGGCTGGACCCTATCTGCCCCATGCGGGAGCTTCAGCTGGGGTCAGGGCTAGTGGCGGGGCCGGTAGCCTCCGATCACCCCGACTGTGACTCCCTCTCCTCACCGCCCTTGCCAAAACGTCAAGCCGAACTGGCTCCTCGCGGGCCCGGCGTCTCCGGGTACTTCACCCGGCACCCCCGGCCCTTGAACCGCCCGGGCCGGGGGTGGGATTGGGCCCGGGCCGGCTCTGAAACCTAAGGGCCGATCCATCAAGTCCCAGAGCCACCGTGGACCTCCCTGGGGCGGGCAGGGCCGAGCTGTGAAGCATCCTTCTGACTTTTCGGCCCCTCGGGCTTCCCTGGTTTCCACGGTTTGATGACCTCCCACTGCCCCCCACCCGCCCTCTCGCCTTGGCCCACCTCACCGGGGCCGGGTCACGGTGGGGGGCAGTCCCAGGACCCAGGTGCCCCCGCAGGGACAATAAAGTGGTTCGGGGCTCCGGGTCGTACCGCTGGACTATGCTTCTTGGCTGCCACTTCAGGCTGGCGGGGAGGTCGGAGGGGGCTGGACTGTGATTTCGGTACCACCCGGGCTCCGACCCCAGCCCAAGCAGTGGGTGGGCAAAACGGGGTTCCCCTCTGCGGGCCAGCCCTCCGCAAGGAGCTCGTCTGCCACGTCTCCAGAGGCTGGGCAACCGGGAGATGGTTCTGGGGGGTGGCGGGCATCTCTTCCTCCACGTAAGGCCGGCTGCAGGGGCAGAGCCCTGGATGGGGTTAGAAGGTGGGCACAGGCCCGCCCTCAGAGAGCCTTCTGGCAGGAAAAGAGGCAAGGTGGGCACCCGGGGACCCCGCATGTGGCCGTCTGCACTGGTAAGAGGATAGCTAGAGGAGGTTGTGGGCAGGAGGGGTTCATCAGGCATAGTGCTAAGCACTTAGTACAGTGCTCTGCACACAGTAAGTGCTCAATAAATACGATTGACTGAACCCAACCTGGAAATGATGGCCTAGGGTGGGCTTTGCTTTCAAGAGGGCTCCAAGTGAACGGCTCGCCCAGGATGGCATTTATTAAATGTCACTTCTGTGGAACGTGATCTGGGGTAGACACAAGATTATTGGATCGGACCCAAGCCCTCCCCTGAGGGGGTGGCCTTCCCTGTGCCTCTGTTTCCCCATTCATCCGCAGTGCCAGAGTCCTGGGGGAGGAGGGGTGCCGTCTGCCCCTCTTCCCGCTGGGCAGCCTCCGTCTCTTCATCCGCTGCTCCCCGTTCCCACGCTCCTGACACCCCGCCCCAAGCAGGAGGGTGTAAAGGACGATTTGGGGGTGTGGAGGGATGGAGAACTGGGGTACCGTCTATTAGTCCTGAGTGGGGGCCCCTCCAGTGCAGAGCGGTCCGACTTTTTTTCGGGTTTTGTTAAGCACTTACTTGGTGCCAGGCACTTTACCAGGCCCTCGGGTTGATAGAAAATAATCAGGTTGGCCCCAATCCATGTCCCTCGTGGGGCTCACATCAATACATGACATTTATTGAATGCTTACTGTGCAGAGCACTGTGCTGTGTGTAACTGCAGAAGCTGCCAAATTACAGGAGCCAACAATTGAGGGTCCTCGGGCTCAGTGTGAGGGACCGGTTTAAGGAGTAAAACTGCTTTTTCCAACAAGTAGTTTTGAGTTCCGCCCCTTAAATACGCACTTGCTCTGCCCCTCCCCGGAAGAAATTCAAAAATCATATGCCTGGGGACATCAAAAATCCCTGGCCTAGGCCAGGACAGAAGGCCTTCATTTTGGCAAGTGCTAGACATCGTGCTGAGTGCTCTGCACATGGTAAGCGCTCAATAAATACGATCGATGAATGCATTCTGCACCTAGCCCACACACTCCGCTCCTAAGAAGCCCTAAAAATATGAATAGTCATTATTCACAGGGACACATTGGGTAGGGACTGTATGTGTTGCCAACTTGTACTTCCCAAGCGCTTAGTACAGTGCTCTGCACACAGTAAGCACTCAATAAATACGATTGATTGATTTACCCCCATTTTACAGTTGAGGTAGCTGAGGCCCAGAGAAGTAATGACTGCGGTATTCGTTAAGCACTTACCATGTGCCAAGCACTGGGGCGAGTGCCAGCAAATCGGGTTGGACGCAGTCCCTGTCCCATTGGGGCTCACAGACTCGATCCCAATTTTACAGTTGCGGGAAATAATAATAATGACACTTATTAGGTGCTTACTATGTGCAAAGCACTGTTCCATGCGCTGGTGAGGTTACAATAACAACGATGGTATTTGTTAAGCGCTTACTATGTGCAAAGCACTGTTCTAAGCACTGGGGGGATACAAGGTGATCAGGTTGTCCCACATGGGGCTCACAGTCTTAATCCCCATTTTACAGATGAGGGAGCTGAGGCCCAGAGAAGTGAAGTGACTTGCCCAAAGTCACACAGCTGACAACTGGCGGAGCTGGGATTTGAACCCATGACCTCCGACTCCAAAGCTCTTTCCACTGAGCCACGCTGGGCTCACAGTCTTAATCCCCATCTTACAGATGAGGGAGCTGAGGCCCAGAGAAGTGAAGTGACTCGCCCAAAGTCACACAGCTGACAACTGGCGGAGTCGGGATTTGAACCCATGTCCTCCAACTCCAAAGCCCGGGCTCTTTCCACTGAGCCACGCTGGGCTCGCAGTCTTAATCCCCATTTTAGAGATGAGGGGACCGAGGCACCGAGAAGTGACTTGCCCAAAGTCACACAGCTGACAGTTGGCAGAGCCGGGAGACCCAGGGGAGTGAAATGACTCGCCCAAGGTCACACAACAGACCAGAGCCAGAATAAGAACTCGGGACTTCTAATAAGTAATGATGATGGTGGTACTTATTAAGCGCTTACTATGTGCCAAGCACTGTTCTAAGCGCTGGGGTAGATACAGGGTAATCAGGCTGTCCCACGTGGGGTTTACAGTCTTAATTTGCCAGATGAGTGACTCGCCCAAAGTCACACAGCTGATAAATGTTGGAGGCGGGATTAGAACCCACACCCTCTGACTCCCAAACCCGGGCTTTTCCCACTGAGCCCCAGCCGGTGCTCCGTCCACTAGGCCTCACTGCCTCACCGGGTAATAATAACAACAACAATGATGATATTTATAAGTGCTCACTATGTGCAAAGCACTGCTCTAAGCGCTGGGATAGATACAAGGTCATCAGGTTGTCCCAGGTGGGGCTCACAGTCTTCATCCCCATTTTCCAGATGAGGGAACTGAGGCCCAGAGTAATGAAGTGGCTTGCCCAAAGTCACACAGCTGACAAGTGGCGGAGCTGGTACTAATAATAATAATGATGGCATTTGTTAAGCGCTTACTATGAGCCAAGCACTGCTCTAAGCGCTGGGGGAGATGCAAGGTAATCAGGTTGTCCCACGGGGGGCTCACAGTCTTCATCCCCATTTTAATACTAATAATAATGATGTATTTTTTTAAGCGCTTACTATGAGCCAAGCACTGCTCTAAGCGCTGGGGGAGATGCAAGGTAATCAGGTTGTCCCACGGGGGGCTCACAGTCTTCATCCCCATTTTAATATTAATAATAATGATGGCTTTTTTAAGCGCTTACTATGAGCCAAGCACTGCTCTAAGCGCTGGGGGAGATGCAAGGTAATCAGGTTGTCCCACGGGGGGCTCACAGTCTTCATCCCCATTTTAATACTAATAATAATGATGTATTTTTTTAAGCGCTTACTATGAGCCAAGCACTGCTCTAAGCGCTGGGGGAGATGCAAGGTAATCAGGTTGTCCCACGTGGGGCTCACAGTCTTCATCCCCATTTTAATACTAATAATAATGATGTATTTTTTTAAGCGCTTACTATGAGCCAAGCACTGTTCTAAGCGCTGGGGGAGATACAGGATCATCAGGTTGTCCCACGTGGGGCTCACAGTCTTCATCCCCATTTTAATACTAATAATAATGATGGCTTTTTTAAGCGCTTACTATGAGCCAAGCACTGCTCTAAGCGCTGGGGGAGATGCAAGGTAATCAGGTTGTCCCACGGGGGGCTCACAGTCTTCATCCCCATTTTAATACTAATAATAATGATGTATTTTTTTAAGCGCTTACTATGAGCCAAGCACTGCTCTAAGCGCTGGGGGAGATGCAAGGTAATCAGGTTGTCCCACGGGGGGCTCACAGTCTTCATCCCCATTTTAATATTAATAATAATGATGGCTTTTTTAAGCGCTTACTATGAGCCAAACACTGCTCTAAGCGCTGGGGGAGATGCAAGGTAATCAGGTTGTCCCACGGGGGGCTCACAGTCTTCATCCCCATTTTAATACTAATAATAATGATGTATTTTTTTAAGCGCTTACTATGAGCCAAGCACTGCTCTAAGCGCTGGGGGAGATACAAGGTAATCAGGTTGTCCCACGGGGGGCTCACAGACTTCATCCCCCTTTTCCAGATGAGGGAACTGAGGCCCAGAGAAGTGAAGCAACTTGCCCAAAGTCATCATCATCATCAATCGTATTTATTGAGCGCTTACTATGTGCAGAGCACTGTACTAAGCGCTTGGGAAGTACAAATTGGCAACATATAGAAACAGTCCCTACCCAACAGTGGGCTCAAAGTCACCCAGCTGACAAGTGGCGGAGCTGGGACTAATAATAATAATGAATAATAATAATAATGTCGGTATTTGGAGAAGCAGCGTGGCTCAGTGGAAAGAGCCCGGGCTTTGGAGGCGGAGGTCATGGGTTCAAATTCCAGCTCCGCCCATTCATTCATTCATTCAGTCGTATTTATTGAGCGCTTACTAAGTGTAGAGCACTGTACTAAGCGTGTGGGAAGTACAATTGTCAGCTGGGTGACTTTGGGCGAGTCACTTCACTTCTCTGGGCTTCAGTTCCCTCATCTGTAAAATGGGAATTAAAACTGTGAGCCCCCCCACCAAACCGAGGACAGCCTGATCACCGTGTAACCTCCCCAGCGCTTAGACCAGTGCTTTGCACATAGTAAGTGCTTAACACCATAATAATAATAATAATAATGGCATTTATGAAGCCCTTACTATGTGCAAAGCACTGGTCTAAGCGCTGGGGAGGTTACAAGGTGATCAGGTTGTCCCACGGGGGGCTCACAGTTTGAATCCCCATTTTCCAGATGAGGGAACTGAGGCACAGAGAAGATAAGTGACTGGCCCAAAGTCACACAGCTGACAATTGGCGGAGCTGGGATTTGAACCCCTGACCTCTGACTCCAAAGCCCGGGCTTTTTCATTCATTCGTTCATTCATTCAATCGTATTTATTGAGCGCTTACTGTGTGCAGAGCACTGTACTAAGCGCTTGGGAAGTACAAGTTGGCAACACATAGAGACGGTCCCTACCCAACAGTGGGCTCACAGCCTTTTCCACTGAGCCACGCTGGTATTGAGCGCTCACTATGTGCCAGGCACTGTTCTAAGCGCTGGGGGAGATACAAGGTGATCAGGTTGTCCCGCGTGGGGCTCCACCCCCCTTTTCCAGATGAGGGAACTGAGGCCCAGAGATGTGAAGCGGCTTGCCCAAGGCCACCCAGCTGACAAAGGGGCGGGATTAGAACCCAAGCCCGGGCATCCACCAAGCTCGCTCTCTTCCTCCCTTCAAGGCCCTACTGAGAGCTCACCTCCTCCAGGAGGCCTTCCCACACTGAGCCCCCTTCTCCCCCTCCCCATCCCCTACCTCCTTCCCTTCCCCACAGCACCTGTATATATGTATAGATGTTTGTACGGATTTATTACTCTATTTATTTTACTTGTACATGTTCTATTTATTTATTTTATTTTGTTAGTATGTTTGGTTTTGTTCTCTGTCTCCCCCTTCTAGACTGTGAACCCACTGTTGGGTAGGGACCGTCTCTAGATGTTGCCAACTTGGACTTCCCAAGCGCTTAGTACAGTGCTCCGCACACAGCAAGTGCTCAATAAACACGATTGAATGAATGAATGTATATATGTATATTTATTTATTTATTTTACTTGTACATATTCCATTTATTTATTTTCTTTTGTTAATATGTTTTGCTTTGTTGTCTGTCTCCCCCTTCTAGACTGTGAGCCCACTGTTGGGTAGGGGCCATCTCTAGATGTTGCCAACCTGTACTTCCCAAGCGCTTAGTCCAGTGCTCTGCACACAGTAAGCGCTCTATAAATACGATTGAATGAATGAATGTATATATGTGTATTCATTTATTTTACTTGTACATATTCCATTTATTTATTTTCTTTTGTTAATATGTTTTGCTTTGTTGTCTGTCTCCCCCTTCTAGACTGTGAGCCCACTGCTGGGTAGGGACCGTCTCTAGATGTTGCCAACTTGGACTTCCCAAGCGCTTAGTCCAGTGCTCTGCACACAGTAAGCGCTCTATAAATACGATTGAATGAATGAATGCATATATGTATATTTATTTATTTTACTTGTACATATTCTATTTATTTATTTTATTTTGTTAATACGTTTTGTTTTGCTCTCTGTCTCCCCCTTCTAGACTGTGAGCCCGCTGTTGAGTAGGGACCGTCTCTAGATGTTGCCAACTTGAACTTCCCAAGCGCTTAGTACGGTGCTCCGCACACAGTAAGCGCTCAATAAATACAACTGAGTGAATGAATGTATATATGTATATTTATTTTACTTTTACATATTCTATTTATTTATTTTCTATTGTTAAGATGTTTGGTTTTGTTGTCTGTCTCCCCCTTCTAGACTGTGAGCCCGCTGTTGGGTAGGGACGGTCTCTCTCTGTTGCCCACCTGGACTTCCTAGGCGGTTAGTCCAGTGCTCTGCACGTAGTAAGCGCTCAGTAAATACGATTGAATGGATGAATGAATGATTCCCCAACAGGTGGGCGGTCCGTCCACTGGGCCACACTGCTCCACGGGCTGTTTTGCCTCCCGGGAAGAGGAGGAGAGGGGAGGTGGGTGGGGGGCAAGGAGGGGGGCAGGGGGCATGGAGATGGGCAGGGGGCAAGGAGATGGGCAGGGGGCAAGGAGATGGGCAGGGGGCAAGGAGATGGGAGTCCCGTCCGCCCTGCCCCTGGCTCCAGGCCCGGCTTTGCGTCTTTCTCCCTGGGCGGGTGCCCGGGTTGAGTCAGCTTAACCGCCCTGGGGACTCTGCAGCTGCTTCTCCTCCTGCTGCCAAACGCTGCCCCCCTGCCGGACCCCCGGCCCTCCCCTCCCACCCCCTGTGCCCAGGTAATGAAACCCTCAGTGGGGCGGGAAACCCCTGGACTCCGTCCTGCCCACGTGCCAGGGGGCGAGGGGAAGCCCAGCTGGGCCCAGATTGGGGAGGGGGTGACAACTGGGGGCTGCCCGGGGCTCCCCTTCCCTTCCCAGCCTGTGGTCAGGCCACCTGGATGGGTTTGCTGGAGGGGATGCCCCCGGCTGGGGTGGTGGACTGCCCCCAAGGGCCTGGCACCTCAGATTTTGGCTGTGCCCTCCTCCTCTGCCCACTGCTGGGGGCTAGGCCCCAGCTGAGAGGGGCCCCGGTCCCTCCCCTCACCCCAGGTGCCCACCTGGTTGGGTTTGCTGGAGGGGATGCCCCGGACTAGGGTGGTAGATGGCTCCCAAGGGCCTGGCACCTCAGATTTTGGCTGTGCCCTCCTCCTCTGCCCACTGCTGGGGGCTAGGCCCCAGCTGAGGGGGGCCCGGTCCCACCTCTCACCCCAGATGCCCACCTTGATGGGAAGCCCTGGGCTAGGTTGGTGGATGGCTCCCAAGAGCCTGGCACCTCAGAGGTCAACTGTGCCCTCCTCCTCTCCCCACTGCTAGGGGCTAGGCCCCAGCTGAGGGGGGCCCAGTCCCTCCCCTCACCCCAGGTGCCCACCTGGATGGGTTTGCTGGAGGGGATGCCCCAGGTGGGGTGGTGGATGGCTCCCAAAGGCCTGCCACCTCAGATTTTGGCTGTGCCCTCCTCCTCTGCCCACTGCTGGGGGCTAGGCCCCAGCTGAGGGGGGCCCAGTCCCTCCCCTCACCCCAGGTGCCCACCTGGATGGGTTTGCTGGAGGGGATGCCCCTGGTTAGGTTGGTGGACTGCCCCCAAGGGCCTGGCACCTCAGAGGTCAACCGTGCCCTCCTCCTCTGCCCACTGTGGGGGGCTAGGCCCCAGCTGAGGGGGGCCCAGTCCCTCCCCTCACCCCAGGTGCCCGGCGCCAATGGCGGTCGGGGGGCTTGCCTACCCCATTCTTCTAGACTGTGAGCCCACTGTTGGGTAGGGACCGTCTCTATATGTTGCCAACTTGTATTTCCCAAGCGCTTAGTACAGTGCTGTGCACACAGTAAGCTCTCAATAAATACGACTGAATGAATGGAGGCCCTTCACCTGCCTAGAGTGGGGCGGGGGGCACGTTTCCTCCACTCCTTCCCCTTGCCCAAGTCCCCTTCAATCAATCAATCAATCAATCATATTTATTGAGCGCTTACTGTGTGCAGACTAAGCGCTTGGGAAGTACAAGTTGGCAACATATAGAGACAGTCCCTACCCAACAGTGGGCTCACAGGGGGAGAGGGCAGCAGAAGAGCCTTTTTGACTCTACCTCCCCTCATCATCATCATCATCAATCGTATTTATTGAGCGCTTACTGTGTGCAGAGCACTGGACTAAGCGCTTGGGAAGTCCAAGTTGGCAACATATAGAGACGGTCCCTACCCAACAGTGGGCTCATCTCCTTCCCCCCAGGTGTGCCCACCCTTCTGGCCTGCTCCGCAGCTGGCTCCAGAGTGGCACTGGGGTGGTTGTCTCCCGGCCTTGGGCACAGGGAGGCCCGGGGCAAGGGAAGAGAGAGTGAGGGGCAGCCTTGGGGGGCGAGGGGAGTTGAGGTGGAGAAGGTTTCGGGGCGGGGAGCTGATTCAGCGGCAGCAGGAGGGTGCAGCGGGCAGGCAGGGACTTGCCACCCGCGTCACATTCCTCCCTGGGCCCATGTCAGGGACTGGGGGAAGGCGTCTGAGGTGCCACTGGCCACGTCAGGCCCTGCCACCCTTGCCCCCCGTCGGTGCCCCTCGGGCCCTGTCCGGTCCGGCCCCTATCTCAGGCCCACCAGGCCTTACCCCGTCGCTGCCACGTGCGGGCAGGTTCCTGGGAAATGTTTTCCTTCTGGGTGGGGAGACTCGTGGCATCGCTACGGATTGAGCCCGGGCGGGAGGCCCGGATCCTGGCGCCGCCAACACCGTCTTCTAGACCGTGAGCCCGCCGTTGGGTAGGGCCCGTCTCTCGATGTTGCCAATTTGGACTTCCCAAGCGCTCAGTACAGTGCTCTGCACGCAGTAAGCGCTCAATAAAGAGGATTGAATGACGTTCAGGGGTCCTGGGCCAAGGCGGAGATCCCTCCCTGCCAACCTCCCACCCCTATTAACGGGGGGGCAACCCCCAGCCAGCCTGGCACTGCCCATGGGGAGTGGAGGTGGGCCCAGCGCCTGGTGTGTGTGTATTGGGGGGGGTGCATTAGAAGCAGCGTGGCTCAGTGGAAAGAGCCCGGGCTTTGGAGTCCGAGGTCACGGGTTCGAATCCCGTCTCTGCCACTTGTCAGCTGTGTGACTTCGGGCAAGTCACTTCACTTCTCTGTGCCTCAGTTACCTCATCTGTAAAATGGAGATTAAGATTGCGAGCCCCACGTGGGACAGCCTGATCACCTTGTATCCCCCCCCCCCCCAGTGCTTAGAACAGCACATAGTAAGCGCTTAACAAATACCATCATCATTATTATTATTATTATTGGGGGGGGCCTACTCTGCAGCCTTGGGGACCCCAGGGCGGGGGTCTTCATCATCATCATCATCATCAATCGTATTTATTGAGCGCTTACTGTGTGCAGAGCACCGTACTAAGCGCTTGGGAAGTACAAATTGGCAACATATCATCATCATCAATCGTATTTATTGAGCGCTTACTGTGTGCAGAGCACCGTACTAAGCGCTTGGGAAGTACAAATTGGCAACGCATCGTCATCATCAATCGTATTTCTTGAGCGCTTACTGTGTGCAGAGCACCGTACTAAGCGCTTGGGAAGTACAAATTGGCAACATCTAGAGACGGTCCCTACCCAACAGCGGGCTCCCAGTCTAAAAGGTCTTCCCGTGTCCTGCGTCCCGCTGGCCCAGGCCGAGCCTGCCGGAGGAGCCTGGGCAGGACACCGGGGTCCCCTGGGCCCGGAGGAGCAACGGTGAGGAAGGAAGTTGGGTGTTTGGGCGGCCGAGGGTGGGGGGTGGTTGCCTCAAAAACAGGAAGGTGGGGGAAGCAAGAGGAGCTGCTCCCCCAGGGCCCGTCCCCTCCGCCCTGGCCAACTTGGCGTCTCCACCAGTCACGCTCCCCGCCGCAAACCGGCCGGGCTGTCACTCCGTCCCCCAACCTCCACTCTGAGGCCTCCCCCAAACCCGGACAACTGGACACCTCCGCGGGCGCCCTCGTCTTTCCGCTCTCGCTTCGGTGACAGACTTCGGGGTCTGCCTCCCCAGCTAGAGAGGAATCAATCAATCAATCAATCGTATTTATTGAGCGCTTACTGTGTGCACGGCACTGGACTAAGCGCTTGGGAAGTCCAAGTGGGCAACATCTAGGGACGGTCCCTCCCCAACAGCGGGCTCACAGTCTAGAGGGGGGAGACAGACAACAAAACGAAACATATTCACAAAATAAAATAAATAGAATAGATATGTACAAGTAAAATAGAGTGCTCAATAAATACGATTAATTGAATATCTAGGTGCCAAAATAGGGAGGAAGACCCAACATGGCAGCCAGAAGTCCCCCGAGGGGAAGGATCCTGTCTATTCTCTGATTTCCCCAAGCCCTTACTCTGCACATAGTAGATGCCCAATAAGTAGCACTGATCATGGGTTCAAGTCCCGGCGCCTCCAATTGTCAGCTGTGTGACTCTGGGTAAGTCACTTCACTTCTCTGGGCCTCAGTTACCTCATCTGGAAAACGGGGTTTAAGACTGTGAACGCCCCGTGGGACAACCTGATCACCTTGTAACCTTCCCAGCGCTTGGAACAGTGCTTTGCACATAGTAAGCTCTTAACAAATGCCATTATTATTATTATTATTAATATGTTTTGTTGTCTGTCTCCCCCTTCTAGACTGCGAGCCTGCTACTGGGTAGGGACCGTCTCTATATCAATCAATCAATCAATCAATCGTATTTATTGAGCGCTTACTATGTGCAGAGCACTGTACTAAGCGCTTGGGAAGTACAAATTGGCAACACATAGAGACAGTCCCTACCCAACAGTGGGCTCTATGTTGCCAACTTGGACTTCCCAAGCGCTTAGTACAGTGCTCTGCACTCTGTAAGCGCTCTATAAATACGATTGAATGAATGAATGAATTGAGGTACAAATAATAATCAATCACTGTGGTATTTGCTAAGTGTTTACTATGTACCAGGCACTGTAATAATGATAATAATAATGATTTTATTTTGTTAGTATGTTTGGTTTTGTTCTCTGTCTCCCCCTTTTAGACTGTGAGCCCACTGTTGGGTAGGGACTGTCTCTATATGTTGGCAATTTGTACTTCCCAAGCGCTTAGTACAGTGCTCTGCACATAGTAAGCGCTCAATAAATACGGTTGGTGATGATGATGATAATAATAATGATGGTATCTGTTAAGCGCTTACTATGTGCCAAGCACTGTTCTAAGCGCTGGAGGAGATAGAAGGTCATCAGGTTGTCCCACATGGGGCTCACAGTCTTCATCCCCGTTTCCCAGAGGAGGGAACTGAGGCTCAGAGACGTGACTTGCCCAAGGTCACACAGCAGACACGTGGGGGAGTCGGGATTAGAACCCACGACCTCCGGCTCCCGAGCCCATTGAGCCTCGCCGCCTCTCTGACTTAACCGTACTTAACGCTGGGCCAGACGCAAGCTAATCGGGTTGGATACGGTCCTCACGGTCGCAGTCCCCATTTTACAGAGGAGGAAGCTGAGGCCCAGAGAAGTGGATTGGCTTCCCCAAGGCCACACGGCGGACCGGTGGCGGAGCCGTGACCTCGATGCCCAGGCCCGGCCTCCGTCCTCTCGGCCTGGTCCCACTCGGGTCTCACGGTCGCAATCCCCATTTTACAGAGGAGGAAGCTGAGGCCCAGAGAAGTGGATTGGCTTCCCCAAGGCCGCACGGCGGACCGGTGGCGGAGCCGTGACCTCCGATGCCCAGGCCCGGCCTCCATCCTCTCGGCCTGGTCCCACTCGGGGCTCACGGTCGCAATCCCCATTTTACAGAGGAGGAAGCTGAGGCCCAGAGAAGTGGATTGGCTTCCCCAAGGCCGCACGGCGGACCGGTGGCGGAGCCGTGACCTCCGATGCCCAGGCCCGGCCTCCATCCTCTCGGCCTGGTCCCACTCGGGGCTCACGGTCGCAATCCCCATTTTACAGAGGAGGAAGCTGAGGCCCAGAGAAGTTGATTGGCTTCCCCAAGGCCACACGGCGGACCGGTGGCGGAGCCGTGACCTCCGATGCCCAGGCCCGGCCTCCGTCCTCTCGGCCTGGTCCCACTCGGGGCTCACGGTCGCAATCCCCATTTTACAGAGGAGGAAGCTGAGGCCCAGAGAAGTGGATTGGCTTCCCCAAGGCCGCACGGCGGACCGGTGGCAGAGCCGTGACCTCCGATGCCCAGGCCCGGCCTCCGTCCTCTCGGCCCGCTCCTCGCGGGTGCCCGGCGCTGGGCCGACCCCCGGGGGCACCGGGCCAGACCCTGGAGGGGGACGGCGGCCTGGTGGGGTGCCCACACCGGTGACCGAGCGGCCTGTTCTTTCTCGCAGGGAGGAATCGGGCGCTGCCCCCGCCCTGAGCGGGCCTCGGGGCACGGCGCCCGCCCCCTCGGCCCCGCCGTCATGGCGGAGGACCCGGGGGCCGAAGTCCTGCTGGACCTGAGCTTCCTGACGGAGGAGGAGCACGAGGCCATCGCTGCCGTGCTCACCAGGGATGCCCGCCTGCGGCTGCTGGAGGAGGGGAGGGTCAGGTGAGGCCCGGCCGCAAGCTGGGCGATCGATCAATCAATCGTATTTATTGAGCGCTTACCGTGTGCGGAGCACCGGACTAAGCGCTTTGGGCAAGCCACTTCCCTTCCCTGGGCCTCAGTTCCCTCATCTGGAAAGTGGGGATTAAGACTGTGAGCCTCACGTGGGACAATCTGACTACCTTGTATCTTGTATCCCCCCCCCCAGCGCTTAGAACAGTGCTTTGCACATCTAGTAAGCGCTTAACGCTTACCTCCTTCCCTTCCCCACAGCACCTGTATATATGTCTGTACATATTTATTTTACTTGTACATATCTATTCTATTTATTTTATTTTGTTAGTCTGTTTGGTTTTGTTCTCTGTCTCCCCCTTTCAGACTGTGAGCCCACTGTTGGGTAGGGACCGTCTCTAGATGTTGCCCACTTGGACTTCCCAAGCGCTTAGTACAGTGCTCTGCACCCAGTAAGCGCTCAATAAATACAATCGATTGATTGAAGTACAAGTTCCCAAGCCTGGAGAAGCAGCAGGGCTCAGTGGAATGAGCCCGGGCTTTGGAGTCAGAGGTCATGGGTTCAAATCCCAGCTCCACCACTTATCAGCTGTGTGACTTTGGGCAAGTCACTTCATCATCATCATCATCATCAATCGTATTTCTTGAGCGCTTACTGTGTGCAGAGCACTGTACTAAGCGCCTGGGAAGTACAAATTGGCAACATATACAGTCCCTACCCAACAGTGGGCTCACAGTCATCATCATCATCATCATCAATCGTATTTCTTGAGCGCTTACTGTGTGCAGAGCACTGTACTAAGTGCTTGGGAAGTACAAATTGGCAACATATAGAGACAGTCCCTACCCAACAGTGGGCTCACAGTCTAAAAGGCTTCACCTCTCTGGGCCTCAGTTCCCTCATCTGTAAAATGGGGATGAAGACTGTGAGCCCCACGCTGGACAACCTGATCACCTTGTAACCTCCCCAGCGCTCAGAACAGTGCTTTGCACATAGTAAGCGCTTAATAAATGCTATCATTAATTAATTACGAGTTGGCAACATCTAGAGACAGTCCCTACCCAACAGTGGGCTCCCCAGCTAGAGAGGAAGTCCCCCGAGGGCATGACAGTGGGCTCACAGTCATCCCAACTCTGCCACGTGTCTGCTGTGTGATCTTGGGCCAGTCACTTCACTTCTCGGAGCCTCAGTTCCCCCATCTGTAAAATGGGGATGCTGACTGTGAGCCCCACGCGGGCCAACCTGATCACCTTGTAACCTCCCCAGTGCTTAGAACAGCGCTTTCCACATAGTAAGCGCTTAACAAATGCTATTATTATTATTATTATGGTGCCCGGGCTCTTTCCACCGAAGCCACGCTGCTGCTCACGTCCTGAGCTCTCCTGCCATCATCATCATCAATCGTATTTATTGAGCGCTTACTATGTGCAGAGCACTGTACTAATCAATCAATCAATCATATTTATTGAGCGCTTACTATGTGCAGAGCACTGTACTAAGCGCTTGGGAAGTACAAATTGGCAACATCTAGAGACAGTCCCTACCCGACATTGGGCTCACAGTCTAAAAGGGGGAGACAGAGGACAAAACCAAACATACTAACAAAATAAAATAAATGGAATAGATATGTACAAGTAAAATAAATAAATAAATAGAGTAATAAATATGTACAAACATATATACATATATACAGGTGCTGTGGGGAAGGGAAGGAGGGAAGGACTTTTAGACTGTGAGCCCACTGTTGGGTAGGGACTGTCTCTATGTGATGCCAATTTGTACTTCCCAAGCGCTTAGTACAGTGCTCTGCACATAGTAAGCGCTCAATAAATATGATTGATTGATTGATTGATTGAGGTAAGATGGGGGGGATGGAGAGGGGGACGAGGGGGAGAGGAAGGAAGGGGCTCAGTCTGGGAAGGCCTGCTGGAGGAGGTGAGCTCTCAGCAGGGCCTTGAAGGGAGGAAGAGAGCTAGCTACTGAGCGCTTGGGAAGTCCAAATTGGCAACATCTAGAGACAGTCCCTACCCAACAGTGGGCTCACAGTCTAAAGGGGGGAGAAAGAGAACAAAACCAAACATACTTAACAAAATAAAATAGAATAGATTAGTACAAGTGCCCAGGCGGGTGGTGAGGCCTAGAGGTACCCGGGAGGGAGACCCTTGGGTGACGGTCACCCCGGGCTGCCCCTCGGTCCCCAGCAAGCTGCGGGCGACCCTGTCCGACCCGGAGCGGCTGAAGACCCTGACGGGCGACTGGTTCCACGATGCCCGCTCCAAGAGGCACCGCCATGCCCACCTGGGCTCCGACCTCGTCCGCGCCTCCATCCGCAGGAAGAAGAAGGCCAAGAGTGAGGAGGGCCCGGTGGGTGGGCTCCGGGCTGGGGCAAACCCCGGGACAGGTGGGCATCGCTGACCGCCTCGCCTCGGCCAGGTGACGGGGAGCACCGGGGTGGCCGGAGCGAACACCTGGAGGACGTCGGGGAGGGGGAGAGCGCGCCCTCGGAGCCCGATGCCAGGTGAGGGGGTGCTGACCCCGCCGGGGGGCACCTGGAGGGACCACGTGGGTAGGGAGGCCTCCAAATCAATCAGTCGTATTTATTGGGCGCTTACTGTGTGCAGAGCACTGTACTAAGCGCTTGGGAAGTCCAAGTTGGCAACATCTAGAGACGGTCCCTACCCAACAGTGGGCTTACTGTCTGGAAGGGGCCGCGGGCTGCTGACCTCTGTCCCCCCAGGTACCCGGGAGAGGCCGACCTCCGGGAGCAACCGCTCACTGAAGACCCCGTGAGTGTGGGGGGACGAGAAGGGGGCGGCGGGGAGATGGACGGGACCCCGAATGGGCAGGACCCCGAATGGGCACGTCTTTCCGCACTGGAACCGGTGGGAAAAGTCGCTCCTTAGCAGCCCGGAGAAGCGGCAAGGCGTAGATGATAGCGCCCGGGGCCTGGGAAGGTCATCATTCATTCATTCATTCATTCAATAGCATTTATTGAGCGCTTACTGTGTGCAGAGCACTGTACTAAGCGCTTGGGAAGTACAAGTTGGCAACATACAGAGACGGTCCCTACCCAACAGCGGGCTCACAGTCTACAGGGGGGAGACAGGCAACAAAACATTCATTCATTCAATCGTACAAACAGAATTAAAGCTCTATGCACATCATTAACAAAATAAATATGATGGGTCCACCATCCCATTGCTCAGTCATTCTGGACTGTGAGCCCGCTGTGGGCAGGGACTGTCTCTATTGCTGTACTTTCCAAGCGCTCAGTACACAGTAAGCGCTCAATCATATTTGTTGAGCGCTGTGTGCAGGGCACTGTACTGAGCGCTTGGGAGAGTCCAATACGACAATAACCATTCATTCATTCAGTCGTATTTACTGAGCTGTGTGCAGAGCACTGTACTAAGCGCTTGGGAGAGTCCAATCAACATCAATCGTATTTATTGAGCGCTTACTATGTGCAGAGCACTGTACTAAGCGCTTGGGAAGTACAGTGGGTTCTAATAATAATAATGATGGCATTTATTAAGCGCTTACTATGTGCAGAGCACCGTTCTAAGCGCTGGGGAAGTTACAAGGTGATCAGGTTGCCCCACGGGGGGCTCACAGTCTTCATCCCCGTTTTTTCCAGATGAGGGAACTGAGGCCCAGAGAAGTGAAGTGACTTGCCCAGAGTCACACAGCTGACAATTGGTGGAGCTGGGATTTGAACCCATGACCTCTGACTCCAAAGCCCGGGCTCTTTACGGCTGAGCCACGCTGCTTCTCTAATAATAATAATAATAATAGTAATAATAATAATGGCATTCATTTATTAAGCGCTTACTATGTGCAAAGCACCGTTCAGAGCGCTGGGGGGATACAAGGTGATCACGTTGTCCCACGTGGGGCTCACAGTCTTCATCCCCATTTTTTCCAGATGAGGGAACTGAGGCCCAGAGAAGTGAAGTGACTTGCCCAGAGTCACACAGCTGACAATTGGTGGAGCTGGGATTTGAACCCATGACCTCTGACTCCAAAGCCTGGGCTCTTTACCACTGAGCCACGCTGCTTCTCTAATAATAATAATAATAATAATGGCATTTATTAAGCGCTTACTATGTGCAAAGCACCCTTCAGAGCGCTGGGGGGATACAAGGTGATCAAGTTGCCCCACGTGGGGCTCACAGTCTTCATCCCCATTTTACAGATGAGGGAACTGAGGCTCAGAGAAGTTAAGTGACTCACACAGCTGACAGTTGTCGGAGCTGGGATTCGAACCCATGACCTACGACTCCAAAGCCCGGGCTCTTTCCACTGAGCCACGCTGCTTCTCTGATCCCAGTCCCTCCACTTGGGCAAGTCACTTCACTTCTCTGGGCCTCAGTTCCCTCATCTGCAAAATGGGGGATTGAGACTGGGAGCCCCTCGTGGGACAGGGACCGTGTCCACCCCAACTTGCTTTTATCCACCCTGGCGCTCAGTACAGTGCCTGGGACATAGAGAAGCAGCGCAGCTCAGTGGAGAGAGTCCAGGCTTTGGAGTCAGACGTCATGGGTTCGAATCCTGGCTCTGCCAGTTGTCAGCTGTGTGACTTTGGGCAAGTCACTTTACTGCTCTGGGCCTCAGTTACCTCATCTGCAAAATGGGGGATTGAGACTGGGAGCCCCTCGTGGAACGGGGACCGTGTCCACTCCAACTTGCTAGTATCCACCCCGGCGCTCAATACAGTGCCTGGGACATAGAGAAGCAGCACGGCTCAGTGGAAAGAGCCCGGGCTTTGGAGTCAGAGGTCATGGGTTCGAATCCCGGCTCTGCCAATTTTCAGCTGTGTGACTTTGGGCAAGTCACTTTACTGCTCTGGGCCTCAGTTACCTCATCTGCAAAATGGGGGATTAAGACTGGGAGCCCCTCGTGGGACGGGGACCGTGTCCACCCCAACTTGCTTGTATCCACCCCGGCGCTCAATACAGTGCCTGGGACATAGAGAAGCAGCGCGGCTCAGTGGAAAGAGCCCGGGCTTTGGAGTCAGAGGTCATGGGTTCAAATCCCGGCTCTGCCAATTGTCAGCTGGGTGACTTTGGGCAAGTCACTCTACTGCTCTGGGCCTCAGTTCCCTCATCTGTAAAATGGGGATTAAGACTGTGAGCCCCCCGTGGGACAACCCGATCACCTTGTACCCCCCCAGCGCTTTAGTAAGCGCTTAACAAATACCGTCATTATTATAGTGAGCACTTAACAAATACCATAATAATTATTATGATCGGACAAGGAGGCAGACCCACACTCACACTGACCCAAGTCAACACAAAACGCTTCCCCATTTCTGGGGGGCCCCGGCGGGCGTGGATCCGAGGAAGGGCAGGGCTGCCCGGGGACTCCCGGTACCGGATTCGAGTTTTCCCAGGAGGCCCAGAAGCCCGGGCCGTGTCCAACCGAGCTCTCCATCCCGCGTTGCCCCTGTAGGATACAGAGCCGGACGACGAGCCCAGATCCCCGGCGGCAGGTGAGCGGCATTTATTCATTCAGTCGTATTTACTGAGCGCTTACTGCGTGGCCTAGTAGAAAAAGCACCGACTTGGGAGTCAGCGGACCTGGGTTCTAATCCCGACTCCTCCGCTCGTCCGCCGCTTGACCTGGGGCAAGACACTTCACTTCTCTGGGCCTCAGTTGCCTCATCCGTAAAATGGGGACTAGGATTGTGAGCCCCACGGGGGACACGCCTGAATACTGGTATCTACCCTGTATATATGTTTGTACATATTTATTACTCTATTTATTTATTTTACTTGTACATATCTATTCTATTCTAGACTGTGAGCCCACTGTTGGGTAGGGACTGTCTCTATATGTTGCCAGTTTGTACTTCCCAAGCGCTTAGTACAGTGCTCTGCACATAGTAAGCGCTCAATAAATACGATTGATGATGATGATGATTCTATTTATTTTATTTTGTTAGTATGTTTGGTTTTGTTGTCCGTCTCCCCCTTTTAGACTGTGAGCCCACTGTTGGGTAGGGACCGTCTCTATATGTTGCCAACTTGGACTTCCCAAGCGCTTAGTACAGTGCTCTGCACACAGTAAGCGCTCAATAAATACGATTGATTGATTGATTGATTACCCCGGTGCTTAGAACAGTGCTTGACACATAGTAGGCGCTTAACAAATACCGTCATTTTTATTATCGTTATTACTATTAGAATAGTGCTTGGCACATAGTAAGCACTTAGCAAATACCATCATTGTTATCATCATCGTCATCATTATTATTATTATCATCATTATTATTATTAGAACAGTGCTTGGCACATAGTAAGCACTTAGCAAATACCATCATTATTATTATCATCATCATCATTATTATTATTATCATTATTATTATTAGAACAGTGCTTGGCACATAGTAAGCACTTAGCAAATACCGTCATTATCATCATCATCATTATCATTATTATTATCATCAGTATTATTATTATTAGAATAGTGCTTGGCACATAGTGCTTAACAAATATAATAACAATAACAACAATAATAATAACAATAATGATTAAAACAATAATGACAATGATAATGATAGTAATGATATTAGTAGTGATAATAACAATAATGATAATAATGATAATGATAACAATAGTGATAATGATAACGATAATAATTATAATAACAATTATAATAATAACCATAATAACATCGATAATGATGTTAGCACTTAGCAAATACTGTCATTATTATTATCATCATCATTATTATTATCATCATCATTATTATTATTATTAGAATAGTGCTTGGCACATAGTGCTTAACAAATATAATAACAATAACAACAACAATAATAATAACAATAATGATTAAAGCAATAATGACAATGATAATAATAATGATAGTAATGATATTAGTAGTGATAATAACAATAATGATAATAATGATAATGATAACAATAGTGGTAATGATAATAACGGTAATAATTATAATAACAATGATAATAATAACCATGATAACATCGATAATGATAGTAATAACAATGATTATAATAACACTAATAATGATAATAATAATAATAATAATAATAATAATGATAATGGCATTTGTTAAGCACTTACTATTTGTCAAGCACTGTTCTAAGCGCTGGGGAGGTTACAAGGTGATCAGGTTGTCCCCCGGGGGGGCTCATAGTCTTCATCCCCATTTTCCAGATGAGGAAAGTGAGGCACAGAGATGTGAAGTATCTTGCCCAGAGTCACACAGCTGACAATTGGTGGAGCCGGGATTTGAACCCATGATCAATAATGACCAATAATAATAATTATGATAATAACAATGATAATAATAACAATAATGATAATAGTAACGATAATAATGATAATAATAATAACAATGATGATGAAGCAGTGGAAAGAGCCTGGGCTTTGGAGTCAGAGGTCATGGGTTTGAATCCTGGCTCCTCCACTAGTCAGCTGGGTGACTTTGGGCAAGTCACGTCCCTTCTCTGGGCCTCAGTTCCCTCATCTGTAAAACGGGGATGAAGACTGTGAGCCCCCCGTGGGACAACCTGATCACCTTGTAACCTCCCCAGCGCTTAGAACGGTGCTTGGCACATAGTAAGCGCTTAATAAATGCCATCATTATTATTATTATTCTCTGTGCCTCAGTTATCTCATCTGTAAAATGGGAGTGAAAACTGTGAGCCCCCCGTGGGACAACCTGATCACCTTGTAACCTCCCCAGCGCTTAGAACGGTGCTTTGCACACAGTATTAATTATTAATTACTCTATTTACTATTGCTCTATTTATTTACTATTGCTCTATTTATTTATTATTACTATACTATTGCTCTATTTATTTATTTACTATTACTCTATTTATTATTACTCTATGTATTTATTTACTATTACTCTATTTACTATTACTCTATTATTGCTCTACTTATCTATTTACTATTACTCTATTTACTATTACTCTATTTATTTACTATTAGAGAAGCAGCATGGCTCAGTGGAAAGAGTGCAAGGCTTGGGAGTCCGAGGTCATGGGTTAAATATTAAATAATTAGAGTAATAATAAATAGAGTAATAGTAAATAAATAAATAATCGATCAATAAATCGTATTTATTGAGTGCTTACTGTGTGCAGAGCACTGTACTAAGCGCTTGGGAAGTCCAAGGTGGCAACATCTAGAGACAGTACCTGCCCAACAGCGGGCTCACAGTCTAGAAGGGGGAGACAGAGAACAAAACCAAACATATTCGCAAAATTAAATAAATAGAATAGATAGACACAAGTAAAATAAATAAATAAATAATAAATAGAGCAATACATATGTACAAGCATATATACATACATACAGGTAGTATATTAAGTGTATTAATAGTAAATAAATAAATAGAGTAATAATAGAGTAATAGTAAAGAGAGTAATAGTAGAGTAATAGTTAATAAATAAATAGAGTAATAAATCTGTACAAACATATATACATATATACAGGTAGTATATTAAGTGTATTAATAGTAAAAATAGAGTAATAGTAAATAAATAGAGTGATACTAGAGTAATACTAAATAGAGTAATAGTAAATAAATAAATAGAGTAATAAATATGTACAAACATATGTACATATATACAGGTAGTATATTAAGTGTATTAATAGCAAAAATAAAGTAATAGTAAATAAATAGAGTAATAAATATGTACAAACATATATACAGGTAGTATATTAAGTGTATTAATAGTAAAAATAAATAGAGTAACAGCAAATAGAGTAATAATAGAGTAATAGTAAATAAATAAATAGAGTAATACTAAATAAGGTAATAGTAAATAAATAAATAGAGTAATACTAGAGTAATAGTAAATAGAGTAATAGTAAATAGAGTAATAGTAGAGTAATAGCAAATAGAGTAATAGTAGAGTAATAATAGAGTAATAGTAAATAAATAGAGTAATACTAGAGTAATAATAAATAATAAATAGAGTAATAGTAGATAAATAGAGTAATAGCAAATAGAGTATTAGTAGAGTAATAATAATAAATAGAGTAATAATAAATAGAGTAATAGTAAATAGAGTTAATAATAGAGTAATAGTAGATAGAGTAATAGCAAATAGAGTAATAGTAGAGTAATAATAATAAATAAATAGAGTAATAATAAACAAATAGAGTAATAGTAAATAGAGTAATAGTAAATAAATGGAGTTAATAATAAATAAATAGAGTAATAGTAAATAAATAAATAGAGCAATAGTAGAGTAATAAATAAATAACTAGAGTAATAGTAAGTAAATAGAGTAATAATGAATCAATAGATAGAGTGAACAAATGCCATGATGATGATGATGGTGATAATAATTGGTGTGGGCTGGGGGGGGGGGGGTCTGTCTTTTTCCCCCCCTTAGCAGCAGCAGCAGCAGCAGCGTCGCCGTGGCCTGTGGGCGTGGAGCGGGCCGGGCCGCCGCCTCAGCCGGAGCCGGAGCCTGATCCGGAGCCGGAGTTTGTAGCTGACCCTGAGGAGGCGGCTCCGGATCCCCGGCGCGCCGATCCAGTCCGGGATCCGGAGCCGCAGGCCGCCGCCGAGGCCTCGCCCCAGGTAGGCCCCGCCCCGCCCCGCCCCGCCCGGAGAGCCGCAAAACCCGGACAGGACCCGCCTCTCCCCAGCGGAAGGGACGCGGGCCCCGAACAAAACCCGGACCGGAGCCGCCGCCCCCTCCCCCGCCGGCCTCGCAAAGCCCGGACCGGAGCACCTGGCTCAGTGGACACAGCCCGGGCTTTGGAGTCACGGGTCGTGGGTTCGAATCCCGCCCCCTCCACATTCATTCATTCATTCAATCGTATTTATTGAGCGCTTACTGTGTGCAGAGCACTGGACTAAGCGCTTGGGAAGTCCAAGTTGGCAACAGATAGAGACGGTCCCCACCCAACAGCGGGCTCACAGTCTGCTGGGTGACCTTGGGCAAGTCACTTCACTTCTCTGAGCCTCCGTGACCTCATCTGGAAAATGGGGATGAAGACTGGGAGCCCCCCGTGGGACAACCTCATCACCTTGTATCCCCCCCAGCGCTTAGAACGGTGCTTTGTACATAGTAAGCGCTTCATAAATGCCATCATTATTATTATTATTATTCTCTGAGCCTCAGTGACCTCATCTTTAAAATGGGGATTAAGACTGTGAGCCCCCCGTGGGACAACCTAATCACCTTGTATCCCCCCCAGCGCTTAGAACAGTGCTCTGCACATAGTAAGCGCTTAACAAATGCCATCATCATTATTATTATTATTATTATTATTATTCCCATCCCGCGGGGGCCACTCGCTTCCCTCACCTGGAAAAGGGGGATTCGTTCAGTCGTATTGATTCACTCAATCGTATTATTTATCGAGCGCTTACTGTGTGCAGAGCACTGGACTGAGCGCTTGGGAAGTACAAGTGGGTAATAGTAATAACAATAACGATGATATTTGTTCATTCATTCATTCAATCAATCGTATTTATTGAGCGCTTACTGTGTGCAGAGCACCGGACTAAGCGCTTGGGAAGTACAAGTGAGTAATAATAATGATGGTATTTGTTCATTCATTCATTCAATCGTATTTATTGAGCGCTTTCTGTGTGCAGAGCACTGGACTAAGCGCTTGGGAAGTACAAGTGGGTAATAATAATAATAATGATGGTATTTGTTCATTCATTCAATCGTATTTATTGAGCACTTACTGTGTGCAGAGCACTGTACTAAGCACTTGGGAAATACAAGTTGGCAACATATAGAGACAGTCCCTACCCAACAGCAGGCACTTTGTTAAGCACTTACTATGTGCAAAGCACTGTTCTAAGCACTGGGGGGTGGATACAAGGTGATCAGGTTGTCCCACTTGGGGCCCACAGTCTTAATCCCCATTTTACGGATGAGGGAACTGAGGCCCAGAGAAGTGAAGCGACTTGCCCAAAGTCACGCAGCTGACAAGTGGCGGAGCCGGGATTTGAACCCGTGACTTTTGACTCCCAAGCCCGGGCTCTTCCCACTGAGCCCCGCCGCTTCTCTAAACCAGGCCGATTCAACACTTGTTCCCCTCCCTACTTTGACTGTGAGCCCCATGTGGGACCCGATGATCTTGTATCTATCATCATCATCATCATCAATCGCATTTATTGAGCGCTTACTGTGTGCAGAGCACTGTACTAAGCACTTGGGAAGTACAAGTTGGCAACATATAGAGACAGTCCCTACCCAATAGTGGGCTCACAGTCTATCTCAGCGCTTAGTACAGCGCTTGGCACATAGTAAGACCCTACCAGCATGGTGTAGTGCAGAGACAGCCCGGGCTTGGGAGTCGAAAGGTCCTGGGTTCTAATCCCCGCTCCTCCACTTGTCTGCCGTTATACGATTGAATGAATGAATGAATGCTGTGTGACCTCGGGCCCGGGAGTCATCAATAGTATTTATTGAACGCTTACTATGTGCAGAGCACTGTACTAAGCGCTTGGGAAGTACAAATTGGCAACGTAGAGAGACAGTCCCTACCCAACATTGGGCTCACAGTCTAAAAGGGGGAGACAGAGAACAAAACCAAACATACTAACAAAATAAAATAAATAGAATAGATATGTACAAATAAAATAAATAAATAGAGTAAAAAATATGTACAAACATATATACAGGTGCTGTGGGGAAGGGAAGGAGGTAAGATGCGGGGGATGGAGAGGTCCTGGGTTCTAATCCCCGCTCCTCCACTTGTCTGCCGTTATACGATTGAATGAATGAATGAATGCTGTGTGACCTCGGGCAAGTCACTTCACATCTCTGGGCCACAGTTACCGCATCTGGAAAATGGGGATCGAGACTGTGAGCCCCACGTGGGGCAGGGACTGTGTCCAACCCGATTTGCCGGTATCCACCCCAGCGCTTAGTACAGTGCCTGATACCCAGACAGCGCTGAACAAATACCATCATCATAATTAAGCGCTTAGTACAGTGCTCTGCACACAGTAAGCGCTCAATAAATAGAGAAGCGGCGTGGCTCAATGGAAAGAGCCCGGGCTTTGGAGTCAGAGGTCATGGGTTCAAATCCCGGCTCCGCCACTTGTCAGCTGTGTGGCTTTGGGCAAGTCACTTCACTTCTCTGGGCCTCAGTGACCTCATCTGGAAAATGGGGATGAAGACTGTGAGCCCCACGTGGGACAACCTGATCACCTTGTATCCCCCCCCCAGCGCTTAGAGCAGTGCTTCGCACATAGTAAGCACTTAATAAATGCCATCATTATTATTATTATTATTATAGTATCCCCCCAGTGCTTAGAACAGTGCTTCGCACATAGTAAGTGCTTCATAAATGCCATTATTACTATTATTATCTGTGCCTCAGTTACCTCATCTGGAAAATGGGGGTGAAGACTGTGAGCCCCCCGTGGGCCAACCTGATCACCTTGTAACCTCCCCAGCACTTAGAACAGTGCTCCGCACATAGTAAGCGCTTCATAAACGCCATTATTATTATTATTATTATCATCTGTGCCTTAGTTACCTCATCTGGAAAATGGGGATGAAGACTGAGCCCCCCCGTGGGCCAACCTGATCACCTTGTAACCTCCCCAGCGCTTAGAACAGTGCTCTGCACGTAGTAAGCGCGCAATAAATGCCATTATTATTATTATTGAATGAATGAATGAGAAGCAGCGTGGCTCAGTGGAAAGAGCCCGGGCTTTGGAGTCAGAGGTCATGGGTTCAAATCCCGACTCCGCCACATGTCTGCCGTGTGACCTTGGGCAAGTCACTTAACTTCTCTGAGCCTCAGTTCCCTCATCTGTAAAATGGGGATCAAGACTGTG
Organism: Tachyglossus aculeatus; assembly: GCF_015852505.1. Classification (NCBI taxonomy): domain Eukaryota; kingdom Metazoa; phylum Chordata; class Mammalia; order Monotremata; family Tachyglossidae; genus Tachyglossus; species Tachyglossus aculeatus. Next base: position 48,661,502 of record NC_052081.1, read on the forward strand.
AACCCCACATGGGACAACCTGATCACTTTGTATCCCCCCCCAGCGCTTAGAACAGTGCTTTGCACATAGTAAGCGCTTAACAAATGCCAACATTATTATTATTATTAATGAATGAATTTTTAAATGTATTTGATGGTATCTGCTAACGTGCAAGGCACTGTTCTGAGCGCCAAATTCGTATTAAGTGCTTTTTATTTTGTTAGTATGTTTGGTTTTGTTCTCTGTCTCCCCCTTTTAGACTGTGAGCCCACTGTTGGGTAGGGACCGTCACTATATGTTGCCAATTTGTACTTCCCAAGCGCTTAGTACAGTGCTCTGCACATAGTAAGGGCTCAATAAATACGATTGATGATGATGATGATGATATTATTGTTTTTATTCCTCCTTCCCAGAGCGAGCAGGCCCTGGAGAACGGGCAGGAGGAGACTCCGGGCGACCCCGAAGGTGGGGGCGGCGACCCCGGGTCCCCCCTCTCCAAGATGCTCAGCAGCAGCTCGTCCGTGTCCAGCCTCAGTTCGTCCACGGTGCGTGCGGGAATTCGGATTTATTGAGCGCCTTCTTTGTGCAGGGCACTGTGCTAAGCGCCTGGGAGAGGACAGTACGGCAATAGAGGCAGGCCCCAATCCCTGCCCGCAGCGGGCTCAAGGTCTAGAAGGGCGGGCGGTCCACGGGGAGCGTTCATTCATTCACTCAATCGTATTTATTGAGCGCTTACTGTGTGCAGAGCACTGTACTGAGCGGTTGGAAAGTACAGTGCAGCAATAAAGAGAGACAGTCCCAATCCCTGCCCACAGCGGACTGACAGTCTAGGGCGGGAGGAGGGTCCATAGGGGGCTTGCAGTCATTCATTCCATCGTATTTATTTATTCATTCATTCATTCGATCGTATTTATTGAGCGCTTACTGTGTGCAGAGCACTGTACTGAGCGGTCGGAAAGTACAATGCAGCAGTAAAGAGAGACAATCCCTGCCCACAAGGGGCTCACAGTCTAGGGGGAGGGTCCACAGGGGGCTTGCATTCATTCATTCCATCTTTTTTATTCATTCATTCATTCAATCATATTTATTGAGCACTTACTGTGTGCAGAGCACTGTACTGAGCCATTGGAAAGTACAATGCAGTAGTAAAGAGAGACAATCCCTGCCCACAAGGGGCTCACAGTCTAGGGGGAGGGTCCACAGGGGGCTTGCATTCATTCATTCCATCGTATTTATTCATTCATTCATTCAATCATATTTATTGAGCGCTTACTGTGTGCAGAGCACTGTACTGAGCGGTCGGAAAGTACAATTCAGCAGTAAAGAGAGACAGTCCCTGCCCACAGGGGGCTCACAGTCTAGGGGGAGGGTCCACAGGGGCTTGCATTCATTCATTCCATCGTATTTATTGAGCGCTTACTGTGTGTAGAGCACTGTACTGAGCGGTTGGAAAGTACAATTCAGCAATAAAGAGAGGCAATCCCTGCCGGCAACGGGCTCACAGTCCGGCAGGGTGGTCCACCAGGGTCATGAGAGGAAGGAGGCGAGACGGGGGGCTCGTGGAGGGCGGGGGGCCACCGGGGATGGGGGGGACGACGAGTGCGGCCGGGTCCCACGTGGGGTGTGAGATGAGGGGGACGAGGGCCACGGTGCTCTGGTCCCCGAGGAGGCCCTTTGCTAGTCCAGAGGGGCCCGTCTCCGCCCCGGGGCTGACCAGCGGCCCCCGGCCCGGGCCCGGCCCGGTTGTCCGTCCATCCGGGCCCGGTCCGGTTCTCCGTCCGCCCCTCAGCTGAGCGGCAGCCTGCTGAGTCTGTACAGCGAGGCCGAGCTGAGCTCGGGGCCCGTCCGGGGGGCCATCCAAGTGTCCCTGCTCTACGAGCAGGCCCGGAGAGAGCTGCAGGTCACGGTCATCCAGTGCCGGGGCCTGGCCGAGGCCAAGAAGCGACGATCGGACCCGTGAGTGCCCACCCGAGGGAGGGGACGCGTGGGGCGGGGGGTCCCCGGTGCGGCCTGTCCCCGCCTCACGGCCCCGTGGCCCCGCAGGTACGTGAAAAGCTACCTTCTCCCGGACAAGTCCGGCAGGAGTAAGCGCAAGACGGCCGTGAAGAAGCGCAACCTGAACCCGGTCTACAACGAGACCCTCAAGGTGGGTGTGCGTTCATTCATTCATCCAGTCGTATGGATTGGGCGCTTAGTGCGTTCGTTCATTCATTCATTCGTCCAGTCGTATGGATTGGGCGCTTGCCGTGGGCCGAACACCGGACTAAGCGCTTGGAAGGCGCCGTTCGGCCGCAGAGAGAGACACCCCCCTACCCAACAACAGGCTCGCGGCCTAGAAGGCGGGAGGCAGACCTCAAAACAAAACGAGGAGACGGGCGTCAGTGGCATCAAGATAGATCAATAGAATGATAGATAATAATAATCATCATCAATCGTATTTATTGAGCGCTTACTGTGTGCAGAGCACTGGACTAAGCGCTTGGGAAGTCCAAATTGGCAACATGTAGAGACGGCCCCTACCCAACAGCGGGCTCACAGTCTAAAAGGGGGAGACGGAGAACGAAACCAAACAGACTAACAAAATAAAATAAATAGAATAGATATGGACAAGTAAAATAAATAAATAAATAGAGTAATAAATATGTACAAACATAAATACATATACACAGGTGCTGTGGGGAAGGGAAGGAGGTAAGATGGGATGGAGGGGGGAATAATAATAATGACGGCATTTATTAAGCACTTACTATGTGCAAAGCACTGTTCTAAGCGCTGGATAATGACATTTATTAAGCGCTTACTATGTGCAAAGCACTGTTCCAAGCGCTGAGGGAGGTTACAAGGTGACCAGGTTGTCCCACGGGGAGCTCACAGCCTTCATCCCCATTTGACAGACGAGGTCACTGAGGCCCAGAGAAGTCAAGCGACTTGCCCAAATAATAATAATGTTGGTATTTGTTAAGCGCTTACTATGTGCAAAGCACTGTTCTAAGCGCTGGGGTAGACACAAGGTGCTCAGGTTGTCCCACGAGTGGCGCACAGTCTTCATCCCTATTTTACGGATGAGGGAACTGAGGCCCAGAGAAGTGAAGTGACTTGCCCAAGGTCACACAGCTGACAAGTGGCGGAGCCGGGATTTGAACCCGTGACCTCCGACTCCAAAGCCCGGGCTCTTTTCCACTGAGCCACGCTGCTTCTCTATAGACACATCATTAATAAAATAAATAGAATAAATGAATATCCCAGCGCTTAGAACAGTGCTTTGCACATAGTAAGCACTTAATAAATGCCATTAAAAAAAAATATGGGCAAATATACACAAGTGCTGTGGGCGGGGAAGGGGATAGAACAGCGGGAGGGATGGGGGTGATGGGGAGCAGAGAAAAGGGGGGGTTCAGCCTGTTTTGTCATCTGTCTCCCCCTTCTAGACTGTGAGCCCGCTGTCGTGCCCCCCACGTGCCCCTCGCCCCCTTTGATTTATTCGATTTATTTGATTTTGTTAGTATGTTTGGTTTTGTTATCTGTCTCCCCCTTCTAGACTGTGAGCCCGCTGTCGTGCCCCCCACATGCCCCTTGCCCCCTTTGATTTATTCGATTTATTTGATTTTGTTAGTATGTTTGGTTTTGTTGTCTGTCTCCCCCTTCTAGACTGTGAGCCCGCTGCCGTGCCCCCCACGTGCCCCTCGCCCCCTTTGATTTATTCGATTTATTTGATTTTGTTAGTATGTTTGGTTTTGTTGTCCGTCTCCCCCTTCTAGACTGTGAGCCCGCTGTCGTGTCCCCCACGTGCCCCTCGCCCCCTTTGATTTATTCGATTTTGTTAGTATGTTTGGTTTTGTTGTCTGTCTCCCCCTTCTAGACTGTGAGCCCGCTGTCGTGCCCCCCACGTGCCCCTCGCCCCCTTTGATTTATTCGATTTATTTGATTTTGTTAGTATGTTTGGTTTTGTTGTCCGTCTCCCCCTTCTAGACTGTGAGCCCGCTGTCGTGCCCCCCACGTGCCCCTCGCCCCCTTTGATTTATTCGATTTATTTGATTTTGTTAGTATGGTTTTGTTGTCTGTCTCCCCCTTCTAGACTGTGAGCCCGCTGCTGGGTAGGGCCCGTCTCTATGTGTTGCCGACTTGGACTTCCCAAGTGCTTAGTCCAGTGCTCTGCACACAGTAAGCGCTCAATAAATCCGCTTGATGTTGATGATGTCGGGTAGGGACCATCTCTAGATGTCGCCAACTTGGACTTCCCAAGCGCTCTGCCCACAGTAAGCGCTCCGAAGCTTTCCGCTATGAGGGAACTGAGGCCCAGAGAAGTGAAGCGACTGGTCCGAAGTCACCCAGCTGACACGTGGCGGAGCCGGGATTTGAACCCAGGACCTCTGGCTCCAAAGCCCGGGCTCTTTCCATTGAGCCACACTGCTTCCCTCTGAGAGAGAAGAGTCGGGACAGTCTGACATCAACAGACTGTCCTTTCCTTACTTCCTCTCCCCCTCCCTTCCTTCCTCTCCCCCTCCCTTCCTTCCTCTCCCCCTCGTCCCCCTCTAAGTCCCCCCCATCTTACCTCCTTTCCTTCCGCACAGCACCTGTATATATGTATATAAGTTTGTACATATTTTTTACTCTATTTTATTTATTTATTTTATTTGTACATATCTATTCTATTTATTTTATTTTGTTAGTATGTTTGGTTTTGTTCTCTGTCTCCCCCTTTTAGACTGTGAGCCCACTGTTGGGTAGGGACTGTCTCTAGATGTTGCCAATTTGTACTTCCCAAGCGCTTAGTACAGTGCTCTGCACATAGTAAGCGCTCAATAAATACGATTGATGATGATGATGATAAATGCAATTGAACGAATTCATTCATTCATTCATTGTCGTATTTATCGAGCGCTTACTGTGGGCAGAGCGCTTGGGAAGTCCAAGTTGGCAACATCTAGAGATGGTCCCTACCCAACGGCGGGCTAACAGTCTAGAAGAATGAATGAAGGGTGGGTTTTGGGGGGGGAAGGGGCTGGAGGCGAACTGCTTCTCCTCCGCGCCCCCCGACCACCCCTTTGACCTCCCCGCCTCCACCCCAGTACCCGATGGAGCGGAGCGAGCTGCCAGGCCGGGTGCTGAGCCTGTCCGTGTGGCATCACGACAGCCTGGCACGGAACCTCTTCCTGGGGGAGGCCGAGATCCCGCTGGACACGTGGGACTGGGACAGCGCCGAGCCCGCCTGGCTCAATCTGCAGGCCCGGGTGAGGACCCCCCAACACATCCCCCTTCCCCCCCCATTCCCCCTCGCCCCCTTTGATTTATTCGATTTATTTGATTTTGTTAGTATGTTTGGTTTTGTTCTCTGTCTCCCCCTTCATCATCATCATCATCAATCGTATTTATTGAGCGCTTACTGTGTGCAGAGCACTGGACTAAGCGCTTGGGAAGTCCAAGTGGGCAACATATAGAGACGGTCCCTACCCAACAGTGGGCTCACGGTCCACAGAGAACAAAGCCAAACATACTAACAAAATAAAATAAATAGAATAGATATGTACAAGCAAAATAAATAAATAAATAAATAGAGTAACACATACGTACAAACATATATCCATATATACAGGTGCAGTGGGGAAGGGAAGGAGGTAAGATGGGCGGGGGATGGAGGGTCTCAGTCTCCCCCTTCTAGACTGTGAGCCCGCTGTTGGGTAGGGACCGTCTCTAGGTGTTGCCGACTTGGACTTCCCAAGCGCTTAGTCCAGTGCTCTGCACACAGGAAGCGCTCAATAAATACGATGGATTGATTGATTGATTGATTTGACTGACCCTGGCCTCAGCAGCCCGGCCCCCTCCTCCTACGTTTTTAGACTGTGAGCCCACTGTTGGGTAGGGACTGTCTCTATATGTTGCCGACTTGGACTTCCCAAGCGCTTAGTCCAGTGCTCTGCACACAGTAAGCGCTCAATAAATACGATGGATTGATTGATTGATTGATTTGACTGACCCTGGCCTCAGCAGCCCGGCCCCCTCCTCCTAAGTTTTTAGACTGTGAGCCCACTGTTGGGTAGGGACCGTCTCTAGATGTTGCCAACTTGGACTTCCCAAGTGCTCTGCACACAGTAAGCGCTCAATAAATATGATTGATGATTGATGATAAGTTTTGGGGCCCTGACCCCCCGATGTTAAACACGATTGATTGATTAATTCAGTTCATTCAAATCAATCAGTCAATCAATCGTATTTATTGAGCACTTACTGTGTGCAGAGCACTGTACTAAGCGCTTGGGAAGTACAAGTTGGCGACATATAGAGACGGTCCCTACCCAACAGTGGGCTCACAGTCTAGAAGTTATAAGGATTTGCTGAGATGTAATCAATCAATCAATCAATCGTATTTATTGAGCGCTTACTGTGTGCAGAGCACTGTACTAAGCGTTTGGGAAGTACAAGTTGGCAACGTATAGAGACGGTCCCTACCCAACAGTGGGCTCACAGTCTAAAAGATACAACAAGATGTAAGATACAACACGTGCCGAAACCCGGGATTGAACGGATCGAACCAGGGACCTTTAGATCTTCGGTCTAACGCTCTCCCAACTGAGTTCAATCGTATTTATTGAGTGCTTACTGTGTGCGTAGCACTGTGTTAAGCGACCCCCCCCCCCCCAGCTCTTCGAGAAGCACCGTGGCTCAGTGGAAAGAGCCCGGGCTTTGGAGTCAGAGGTCACGGGTTCAAAGCCCGGCTCCGCCAATTGCCAGCTGGGTGACTTTGGGCAAGTCACTTCTCTGGGCCTCGGTTCCCTCATCTGTAAAATGGGGATTAAGACTGGGAGCCCCCCAGGGGACAACCTGATCACCTTGTAACCTCCCCAGCACTTAGAACAGTGCTTTGCACATAGTAAGCGCTTAATACATGCCATTATTATTATTATTATTATTATTATTATTAAAATGAGGATTAAGACGGAGCCCTCCAGGGGACAACCTGATCACCTTGCAACCTCCCCAGCGCTTAGAATAGTGCTTTGCACAAAGTGCTTAGTAAATGCCATTATTATTATTATTATTATTATTATTATTATTATTATTATTAAAATGGGGATTAAGACTGGGAGCTCCCCAGGGGACATCCTGATCACCTTGTAACCTCCCCAGCACTTAAAACAGTGCCTTGCACATAGTAAGTGCTTAATAAATGCCATTATTATTATTATTATTATTATTAAAATGGGGATTAAGACTCAGAGCCCCCCAGGGGACAACCTGATCACCTCGTAACCTCCCCAGCACTTAGAACAGTGCTTTGCACATAGTAAGCGCTTAATAAATGCCATTATTATTATTATTAAAATGGGGATTAAGACTGGGAGCCCCCCAGGGGACAACCTGATCACCTCGTAACCTCCCCAGCGCTTAGAACAGTGCTTTGCACATAGTAAGCACTTAATAAATGCTGTCATTATTATTATTAATTATTATTATTATTATTATTATTATTATTATTATTATTATTATTATTCCCCAGAGCCCGGGAGGCCCGGATGCCCTCCCGACCCGAGGCCAGCTCTCCCTGGCCCTCAAATTCATCCCCGCCGGGTACGAAGGTGAGTTCTGCCCTCCCCCATACTTGCCGGTTCATTCATTCATTCAGTTGTATTTGTGGAGCGTGAACTGTGTGCCGAGCACTGCACTAAGCGCTTGGAAAGTACACTCCAGCAGGACAGACAATCCCAATCCCTGCCCACGGCGAGCTCCCAGTCTAGAGACGGGAGACAGACAGCAATCCAAGCAGACAGACGTCGATATCATCATCATCAATCGTATTTATTGAGCGCTTACTGTGTGCAGAGCACTGTACTAAGCACTTAAAGTAATCAAATTAGAGATCTAGCCCTAAGTGCTGTGGGGCAGGGGGAAGGCCTCTTGGAGGAGATGGGCCTTCAAGGCGTACTGTGAGCAGAGCACTGCACTAAGCGCTTGGAAAGTACACTCCAGCAGGACAGACAATCCCAATCCCTGCCCACGGCGAGCTCCCAGTCTAGAGACGGGAGACAGACAGCAATCCATCTTGCCAACTTGTACTTCCCAAGTGCTTAGTACAGTGCTCTGCACACAGTAAGCGCTCAATAAATACGATTGATTGACTGATCAATCCAAGCAGACAGATGTCGATATAAAGTAATCAAATTAGAGATCTAGCCCTAAGTGCTGTGGGGCAGAGGGCGGGGAGAGCAAAGGGAGCGAGTCAGGGTGACCCAGAAGGGATGGGGAGCTGAGGAAAAGTGGGGCTGAATCTGGGAAGGCCTCTTGGAGGAGATGGGCCTTCAAGGCGTATTGTGTGCCGAGCACTGCACTAAACACTTGGAAAGTACACTCCAGCAGTACAGACAATCCCAATCCCTGCCCACGGCGAGCTCCCAGTCTAGAGACGGGAGACAGACATCAATCCAGGCGGACAGACGTCGATATAAAGTAATCAAATTAGAGATCTAGCCTTAAGTTCTGTGGGGCAGGGGGAAGGCCTCTTGGAGGAGATGGGCCTTCAAGGCGTGCTGTGTGCCGAGCACTGCACTAAACGCTTGGAAAGTACACTCCAGCAGTACAGACAATCCCAATCCCTGCCCACGGCGAGCTCCCAGTCTAGAGACGGGAGACAGACAGCAATCCAAGCGGACAGACGTCGATATAAAGTGATCAAATTAGAGATCTAGCCCTAAGTGCTGTGGGGCAGAGGGCGGGGAGAGTGAAGGGAGAGAGTCAGGGTGACCCAGAAGGAATCTGGGAAGGCCTCTTGGAGGAGATGGGCCTTCAAGGTGTATTGTGTCTAAGCGCTTGGAAAGTACACTCCAGCAGTACAGACAATCCCAATCCCTGCCCACAACGAGCTCCCAGTCTAGAGACGGGAGACAGACATCAATCCAAGCAGACAGACGTCGATATAAAGTGATCAAATTAGAGATCTAGCCCTAAGTGCTGTGGGGCAGAGGGCCGGGAGAGCGAAGGGAGAGAGTCAGGGTGACCTAGGAGGAGTCTGGGAAGGCCTCTTGGAGGAGATGGGCCTTCAAGGTGTATTGTGTCTAAATGCTTGGAAAGTACATTCCAGCAGTACAGACAATCCCAATCCCTGCCCACAATGAGCTCCCAGTCTAGAGACGGGAGACAGACATCAATCCAACCAGACAGACGTCGATATAATCATCATCAATCGTATTTATTGAGCGTATTTTATTTGATATAAAGTGATCAAATTAGATTGATCACTAGTAATCAATGAGTAATCAAATTAGTAATCAAATGTTAATCGTATTTTATTTGATATAAAGTGATCAAATTAGAGATCTAGCCCTAAGTGCTGGGGGGCAGAGGGCGGGGAGAGCTAAGGGAGCGAGTCAAGGTGACCCAGAAGGGATGGGGAGCTGAGGAAAAGTGGGGCTGAGTCTGGGAAGGCCTCTTGGAGGAGA